>NW_024581781.1:117500-141228 GCF_017639235.1 Corvus kubaryi
TCCCCACTAGAGAAGAGAGGCCACAAAGGGCTGAATTTCATCTGGCTCTTGGATAATTCAGGAAACAGATGGAATGCTACATCTTTCTCAGAGCCTTAGGACTAATGTAGCCCTATGGCATTATCTATCAGACTAGAGTGGGGCTCTGGATTTTGGAGACCATTCCCAGGTCAAACTGGAGAAAATGCAGAGAAATATCCTTGGAAAAGCACTTACTTAGGGTTTTATACAGATTTCAGTCAACTCGGAGTTTGAGCTGTGCCATTTCATTTGAAAAACAAGGCAAAGTGCAAATTTACAGAGACGTAATCAGAGAAGGTTCTCAACTCTTAAAATTTTGGAACAACCTTATTATTAATAAATCTATATTTAAACTCAACTTTCCTGCTGATATTTACCTGATATGTTTTTTAAATTATTTAAATCCCTTTTTACGTAACCTTTATGGCAAAACACAGGAGCCAAAACGGACGAATCAAAAAACCTCCGGCAGAATGACATAAAACCTCTGAAAACATGGTGAGATTTTTTTTCCCCCCACTCATGTAAGCTATTGCTTTGCTGGGAATATCTCCATCCTGGAGTGAGTTTTTATGGACAAGCTATATGGAAATGGGGGTTTTAAATAGTTACAACCCCCCTAACGGTACCGACACAGCTGTGAGGCTGCAATAAATCACCGAGGCACAGCCACGTTTGCTGGTGCTGGAGACGTGGGACACCCTCCAGTTTCGTGGTGCTGCTTGTCCTCACTCAGCTCTCTGGATCCAAATGAGGAAGAAAGACAGGAAGAGAGGAGGGGATGGAGAAGGAGGAATCCAAGCTGTTCAGAACCCCCCAAAAGACTGCAGGAATTGGACATTCACCTGAAGTTTCCTCTCTGTGCAGCAAGAGTTTGTCTCAAGTTTTCATTCTACTCTTAAAGAAGGTGAGAGTGCTGGAGAGGAGGACTGGAATTTGAATTCCAAATTAAAATAAAAGCCATGGATACTGGGAAGGATCGCTGCTCTGGGGATTACAGAAATCCCTCCCTTTTGGTTGCAATCCCAAACTGCCTCAACTTTTTGCCCCCAGCTGCTCACTGGGATTTTCAGTCCCCAGTCACCACATTCCCATGAGGTTTTCCTGCAGCTGCTTTTGACACACCCTTTTTTAGCTAAACATGATGCCACATCTTTCTAGGTATGGAAAGCAAACCCTTGGCAAAGCATATTGGGAAAACTCTGGTTACTCCTGTGCAGTAAATGGAATATCCAAAGGTGTGGGAAATATTGTGTACAGGAGTAAAAGGAAGTTCTTCCAGTACTCACAATATCACGGGCAAAGGGAACTGGACAAGGACATAAATCAACCTTTTCTTTAAAACTCCAGACTCCGAAATCATAGCAGAATGGAAGATCTTCTTCCAAGTTCATCCCAGAAATTGAGTAATTCTCTGTATGGGTCAACTTTGCAAAGTACTTATCAGACAAGGATGATGTTGATAAATCCAGAATTCTGGAGAACAAAAAGGTTTTTTGGAAATATTGGGTTACATCAAGCAAGCAAGAAGCACAAGAATCCAGAAATCTTCCACAAACTGTTCAACTTGGCATCATCTGAGATTTTTAAGAGGACCAACAAATGAATTATCTCCAGTCCAGAAAAAATTCAGGAAGTTACCCTTCCCTCCGAGCAGGGAAGGGTGTGCACTTCCCAAACTGCTGATAAACCTACTGCCTACCTGGAATCATGGGCAGCATATTACCAGAAAAGTCTTTGTCATGTACATGGACAAAGCATTGACATAAATTGGCAAAACAATAAATTATTCAGCCAGGATGGTTCTCTGCAAATTTGTTTGGACATCATGCCTGAGACCCCAAGCTGAGGGATAGGAAGCACAGAGGAATTTACCTTCCCATTTAAACTATGGATTCCTAGTGTCCTCAGCCCAGCTGGTGCCAGCCTGTGGAGGGAGTGAAAAGGCATTTGTGTTATTTAGAGTATCTCCAAGAGGTTTACTCATCCTACAGAAAATCCAGTACCGCAGGAAGAAATCCCAACAGTTTGATTTCTTCTGTGAAATTTGGTTGAAATTATCCAACAGGTTAAAAAGGTTCCTGGGAGGACTGACAGACTGACAGATGGTTCTACGGAGTGTGGAATTGTTCAAGCCTCATTTCACTTGGAAACCAGGTTAAAGACAAGCAAACAGTGAAGCACAGGCAAGAGGCAACCAACCCCCACCCCAAGTTCAGAAATAATGCTGGGAAAATCCCACGATCCTGGGGCTGCAACATCTGATCTTCTTCCCCCTCTCATTTGTCTCATTCCTGCTTCTTGCTCAGGACAGTCATGTCTTTTATACCTTTGAAGGATGAAACTCTTGACTTCCATGGTTTTTTTGGGATGCACCCACTTCATGCTACGTGCTAAACAAATAAAATTTGTGTGTGCAGGCAATATTTGTATAGTTTTAATATCTAATTATCACACTGTGACCTGACTATAAAAGATTTTAGCACCTCTCTATCAAGGTAGCGGCAGAACTGATTTTCTACCATTGTCTTTTATTTATGTGAGGAGGGAACGGGCGAGCAAAAGCAGCGTTTGGGTTGAAATTGTCTTTTTTTCCCTTCACAGCCTCACTTGAGGAATCTGAATCGGCATAACCCGGGATGTATTGAACCGCAGCTATTATCCCCACTGCAGAAGGAATGTGCTCAAAGCTGGAGAAACCAGGTCCATTCCTAGCAATCCTCGCCTTGAAAATCACCTTTTTGCCTGGGTGGCAAATTCCTCACCCCCTCCCTTTTTCAAGCCTATCCAGAGCAAGGCTTGCTCCAGCTGGTTTTCCAGGATTCCCACTTTTCCCGTGGCCCCCCATTCCAAGGCTGTGGGGGAGGAGGCTGTGCCAGCTCGTGCTGCAGGGACTGGGCACGGGTGGCAGCAGTCATGGGCGAGCATGCCCTCCTGCCCAGCCCTTGCCGAGGGGTGGGACACGGGCCAGGAGGGTTTGTGTTGTTAGTGCTTGGCAAGGCACATCCCGGCCCTGCCGGAGGGAAGCTGGTGCTGGCCAAAGGGGAGCCAGGCTCTGTAGGGCTCCGGGAGATTGGGGTATTTTTAGATGCACCGAGGGAAGAATGGATTCCCCTTGTGGGTCATCTGACTGAACTTCTCTTTACACAGTGGAAAAGCACAGGAACTGGCAAAAAGGGATTTTCCTGGGCAGTCTGGAAGCTTCATACGGACCCTGCTGATGACTTGAGGGAGACAAGTGTGCTTAGAGTTCCTAAACAGCAAAGTCCATTCATCAGCCTGAGGCGGAAAAGCTCCTTTTTATCTCCAGATGATCCAAAACTCGAGTCTGGTATTAACCAGACCAAGGTTTCACATTGTATTTTAACTTTGCACGGATCAGTGGTGAGGGGATGTGAGGACTGTTGGACATGTGGAGAAACTGCCCTCAGCTCACAGGTATCCACCTTTCCCACCTCTGCTAATGAAGACTGGTTGAATTTTCCATCACAGTCCTGAAAGATCTCACAAGTGCTTTAAATTCCTACACTCCAGCATGTATTTGTAGAGCCAAAGAAAAATCAATCCATTGCAATAACAAATGAAAGAGTTATTTTTAAGAATTAACATGCGTGGGATTCACCAAACATTTTGAAATTCAGTATCTTCCACAACACTGAAATCAGACAATTAAACTCTTTTGGAAGGTCACGATTAAAAAAAACAAACCAACACATAAATTTGAGTTCAACAGTGGCAGCTCATTTCTAATCTCTAATCCGTGGGTTTGCATCTCTGTGTGTCTTGGAAAATGCACTCCTAGGCATGCATGTGCAAGTCCAATCATGGATTTTTTGAGATACCTGGTGATCTGCATTTGAGTAGTCGAGATTAGACTTGAGCCTTTAGTCTCTTTCAAGTGCTTAAAGAGCTGCCTCTTCGGCCTCAAGCCAAACCAGTTTTAAGAAGTAGCTGGAGGAGCATTTAAAATTAATCTTCTCAATTCTGCTCCTGGATTGGCAAGTGTTTGGCAATTCCTTTTGTTCAGCTGGAGTGGGAGGTTCTCCTTCATTTAACACTGGGACCTGTCTTCGAGTCAAACCAAGCTATTTTTTGAGGTGGTCCTTGCCTGACACCTCTCGTCTAGAAAAAGGCACTGAAAAAGTCAGAATAGAGGGATCAAAACATCTGAAATAATCTGGGACTAAGTACATTCCCCAAAAAAGGAATTCAGCCATTCAAAGTACTTTTAATACTCTTCCAAGCATCATTTCTTATTTGGTCTGGGACTCCAGGCTTTGTCACCACTGCTGACTTAGTCTTTTGCTTGATGTTAAATCTCAGTTGAAATTCTGGGAGTCTTTAACATTCAGCCACACAGCTCAGCCCCAAGTTTTCAGTCTTGCCAGACTTCTTCCCAACATGTGAATGTTTTCACTGGAATTTCATGGAATCGTAGAATGCCTTGGGTTGGAAGGGACCTTTCAGATCGTCTAATTCCAAACCCCTGCCATGAGCAGGGATGTCACCCCCTAGATCAGGCTGTTCATCAGAAGATTCAATGTTATCCTCAGGTATCTGTTCTGAGGGGGATAAAAATCCACAACATTCCCCTGAAATGCAAGAAAAGATAAATTTGGTGATGTCACTCTCTATCAACTCTGAAAAATGGGAGCTGAAAAAGTTTTGGTACCTTTGCAACACCTTTTCTTTGCCTCTGGAGCAGGGAAGGCCTGTTGGAGATGACACTGGATGCCAATCCAGCTTGGAATTGGGCTCTCCGGGCAGTTAATTAAGATGTTTCTTCCTTCACTCCCAAACTCAGTACGTTTCAATCTGTTTAATTCTCCCAGGAAGTCAAAAATAAAGCCAGGGAAGAACCATATTGTCGCACAACTGCAGTGGTCTCCAAGGAAAGGTTTTGCTCCCAGCCTGGTCGCAGAAAACTTTGGAAATGTTAGGAACACCCAGATGTAAAACCTCCAAAGAAAAATACAGGAATTGAGTGGGTTTTTTCCTTCTGAAGATCTTTTTTTAGGACAGATTAGATTTGCAACTATTATAAGCATCTACTTGTTTTTCAAAATCTGGGGTTTGATAAAAATAAAATAAAATAAAGGTGGGGTTTTTTTAACAAAGCATTTTCCTGTGGGATTGTTACTTTTGTGAGAGGTGCTCTGGGTACTTCAGAGCTTTTGGTGATCAGTCTTTGCTGTGTGCTGGACTTTTGCCTTCCAGCCATCCTAGATGCGTGAACTCCCAACACTCCGTGTACATCCAACACACCACAGCAGGATGGGAGGCAGCCTGGATTTCTGGAAGACAAAAGACAGCCGGGACATGGATTCTGCAAGGAAATGAGGGCATCCAGCTTTCATTTCCAAGAGGCCTCTGGTATAATTTCAGCATCCTGTTACACTCTGGACTTGCTTGTTTTGCACACACAGGAACCCAGTTAGAGCTGTCCAAAGAGCCTTAAAAAAAAAAAGATGAACTTAAGAAGCTTTGATTCTCGCAGAAAAAGACACTTTCTGCTCAAGATTTTCAAGTCCTCAGTCACAGCTGGCATGCCTAAGTTTTGGACAGAGCTTTCCCAGTTTCTCGAATATAATTTCTTAATCTTTTTCTTCTGAAGTCTAATCAAGACAGGGGACATTTTGGATAGGAATAATTCCAAACTCCCTTTTTTCCCTTTTTTTTTCTGAAAAATCCAGATGATTAACATCCCTCTCTGCGCTGCTGGTGCAAAAGCACTGCATTTCCTTGTTTTTGACACAAGTGGGATTAGTGGAGGTTTGCAACAAAGGCTTTTCTGACAGTCTGCGTAGCCACGGCCAAACCCAGGAATACTGGGAATCCTGATGAGAAAGCCTGCTCGTTTCTAACCCAACGAGGTTTGGAAAAGTATTTAAACTTTTGGAGCTTAACTAAACCTTCAAACCTTTGGGTATTGTCACACTGGGAACTGTGATAACTGCAGGTTTTATTATATGTCTTTCTCCTGCTATTTAATGTCCAATTAATTTCATGATAGGGCATATTAAAAAGATGCTTCGTGTATGGAGGAGGATTGCATTGTGCTCTAACCATTTATTGTAATGCTACAGAGGGTATTTTAAAATAAATAAATATAAATTTGTCCTAATTTTTACTTAAAAACCCAATTCTTGCTTTACTCCAAGGTTTTAAAATAATATGGAGCATGACTTTTTTTTTTAGGAAAGCTAAGCATCACTCTGGAGGATAAATATCCCTCTGACCCCTATGAAAATCAAGACACAAGGCCAGCATATGGAAATTATTTTCCTCTTGACCGTGACTTGCAGAAGAGACGCCTGGAAATATTGTGCTGTTTGTTGGTAGCAGCCTTGTTAAACTGCTCCCCCCGCAAGGACAATAAAGTGGCAGCACTTAACAGCCCAGCACAGCCGTCAGAAACTCTCCCCTCTGTCTGGGTGCCACTGCAGGAGCTGGAATTCATCTCAGCACTCAGGGGAAGTGCGGGGTGAGCTCAGTTTTAAAGACTCAGGGCTGGTTTGGGAAGCTGGTGAATATTTGATCGTTAATTGGCTCCTTTTGCTGCAAGAAGCTGCCCCTGAGGACAGGTCTCTCCTGGTGCCCATGAGCTTTAAACACATGTCTGGCCTTCTTAGGTGCTCAAAATGAAGTGGAATTTGGGATGTGGAATATCTGGATACGTTCTTGCCAGGATTGAGTCCAGCAGCAGCATGGAATCATAGAACGTCCTGAGTTGGAAGGGATCCACAAGGATTACTGAGTTGCACAGGATATCCCCAGAATCACACCATGTGCCTGAGAGCATTGTCCAAACACTCCTTGAGCTCTGGAATGGTGGATAGGGATAATCTGCATGGTTCTGGTGTGCCCCACCATTCACAACCATCCCAATCCTCTTCGTTGTGGAGGTGACACAGAAATGCAGCTTGGTACAAAACCTATGGATACACTTAAGGTTTTTTTCCTAAAGATCCCAGATATCCAGACTTCATTTAAAATCCCACTTCTGTCCTAGGCATGCTTTTTAAATGGGTGCCTTTGGGTTTGCATTGCCCTGTGGCAGTGGACATCAAACAGGGGTGGACAGTGTATCCCATCTAGGCGTGTCCCCCACTGAGGCCACTGCCTACTCCATCCCCTCAGGTTTCCTGGTGTTGACATGGGATGAACTCGAAGGCACAAGAGATGCAATCAGCTCACACTTCAGCAGAATATAATAGGACATTTGCATTTTCATTCCTTTCTTTTCCAAGTCACCACCCACAGCTTCGTTTCCACGCCTAAATATAGAAGGGTGATGTTTGCATGTTCTTTTGTTCTAAAATTCAATTAATTTTTTATTAGCAGAAATAAATAATTAATAATTTTCCTTAAACTTTCCAAAACTCTCCGCTGCTGGAAGGACCTCACAGTGCCTACACCACACAGATCTGCTCCCTGCAAAACTTTTAAACAATTCCAGCCTCCAGCATCGGCAGCAAGGTTCAATTTTTTTGGCTATCAGATGAAAAAGGGCCCTGCTCCTCTCAGGAACATGCAAAGTGTTTCATCCAGAGTGATATTTGCCTAAAAGATTTCTCTCTCCAGCTTTCACTCAGAAACCTTCTGCCAGTCGTGTCCCAAGGACCAGCTGCTGGGAAATTTAGTTGAAATGTGTATAGAGAGAGGAGAGGGAAAATTGTTTTGCCATTTATTCCAAACCAATTCTGGCATGAGATGAACATGCATAGGAAGCCATATTTATAAAGGGCACTCTCTATGCAGTGCTGGATCTGGGTATGTCCCTCTGACAGCCTTAACTCCAAAAACCAGATTAGAACTATCCAAGATCCAGCATTTTTCATAAGTGCCAGTGGTTGGTTTTTTTCCTTGCCTTTTGGGGACTGTATAGCATGGGCTACAAAGCCAAGAGGGATCTATAGGATGACTGAGGCCAGTTTTGTCCTTCACTTCCCTCACTTCCAGCATTAAAGTCTTGTTCATAAATACCGAGTGCAAATTGAATACTTAGCCCAGCCCTCTCCGCTCTCGTTCTGCCCTCTTTGAAGTTGAACAAATGAAGGGTTACTTCTCAGGCAAGGAAAAAAATTGAGGTTGATTAACCATGGGCATGCATAATTTATATGGAATTTGAACATCCTGTGAAAATGGGCCAAAGATGTTTCTTTATAAATTGGGCTCCATGAATTGGAGATGATCTTTAGCATTTATTATTGCTCAGACAGCATCGAGGGCATGCAGCTCTGCATTGTCTGACTCAGTTTCCTCCCAGCCATTTGATTTAAATGCTCAGCTCCCTGTCAGCCTCACCAAGTCAGGCTTTGCATCATGTTACAGCCCTCCAGTGCTGCCCGTGGTTTGTAGGATGAGGAGTGTTGTTTGGGAACTGTAGGGTTCCCGTTTGAAACGATGCCTCCTGGAAGGGAACCAGGAAAAATGCCTTGTGACCCTAACCTCAGTCCAGGTAGCACATTGCCTGCTCTCTGACAAACCTTGCATGTGCCTTTAAGAAACAAAAATTAATGCAAAGCTTATTACAATCCTGGTGGTTGCTAACGCTTTCTCTCCTCCACTGTCCAAGTGTCTGAATTTCAGCTTCAGATGAGTGTGGCCTGCTGGGATTTGAGCTGCCAGTTTAATTAGTGTTCAGTAATTTCAATAATGAGTGACAATTCATTGGGGCTTTTAGGTTGGTCTTCTGTTCAGAAGCAAATCAATAATCCACAGTTTTTCCCCTTCTTTAAAGACAAGAAAGTGGCATGTGAGCTACATCAGATGAGAGAAAATAAATGAGGAAAAGCACAACTCCCTCAGTAACTTGAGAGGCAATTGGCTTTAATGGTGTGGGCAGCCTCCCTGGTTTGTTGATGTTATTGGATGAACAGAAAGGTCATTAGTATCTGGAAAGGGGCTCCAAAGATTCTCACAGTAAACAATTTGCCCTGGCTGTAACCATAGTGATTTGGGTAAATGAACACAGGTATACGGATTACTACTGTATTCCCCAGGCTGCCTATATTATTGCCTCAGAAGATATAAAAACAATTGAGGCTAATTGTATGAGAGTGAGTTTATTACAAACATAAATGGAAGGGGAAAAGAAACCAGATATATTGTTCAGAAGCTTTTTTAATCTCTTAATTTTATATGTACATGTGCACATATACATGTGGCGCACGGAATGCGTCGGTGAGAATGCTCTGTCTCCGTGTGCATTTCCATGTGGAAGTATGCACTGATAAATTTTCTCTGGAGCTGACCTCCAGTTTGGTCCACAGGCCAAACTGCTGCTTTTTCTTTGGTCCACAGGCCAAACTGGAATGCAGGTTTTCCCCTCGCTGCCTGGAGCAGGATGTTTTCCACCACAAGTGCTGTTCTCTGGTTCAGACACCTTGGTGCTGGTTGACACTGGAGTTTGGAATGCTGAAGAACTACAAAGCCATTTATTTTTTTAACCCTGGAAGACTGAGAAGAACAGAACTGCCTGGAAACTGGGAAAAGACATTGCTGTCCTCTGCATCACCAGTCCAGTACTGGGGAGTCACCCACTCCACCCATGGCACTGCACCCACGTACAGGAGCAGTATTTTTTTGGAAGTTGCATTGCTCCCTTTTGTTACAGCAACAAAGAGCCAGCCTTGGCGAGGGGTTGTGATTTGCAGTATACAAACCCATTAAAAAAACACAAATGAAATACCCAGCTGGGAAGGTCAAGTCTAATGAGGTGGTCTGTTGTGAGAAGTGGTAGCTCACAGCATCCCCCATGTAGGCCAGAGGTGATTCCAAGTGAACAGCTGCTTATAATTATTATAATCTGACACTTTTCATCCACCTCAGGTGCTATTTTTTTCTCACAAGAGAGCAGATTAATTGTATATCAACTGATATACATAAAAAAGGGTTTGATAGAAGGCTTAATAAAGTAACATTAAATAGGCGCTCCCACTGAAATTCTAATGTGTATATTCTTAATTAAATTCCCTTGTACAGTACAGTAATTCAGGTGCATTTGGATTCCTTTTTCTTCCGCTGCATATAAAGTTTAAAATTATTGTTGCTATGAAACTGAAGGCAAATAAGAAGGGAAAAACCCAGTGAGTCTGACCCACATAGGCCCCTCTTCTGGAGGGAGAAAAACCAGTTAATGCTCCATCTCTCATTCTGCGCCGCGTCTACGCAGGCCCTCGGTATTCTCATGTTAAAGAATACGCTCTCCCATTAGAATTTCAATAGAGCCCTGCTCCCAGGTGAAAAGGCAATATCCACATTAAAATGAAGATATTATTAAAAAAAAGAAAGTACCATGTGCAGCAGTCTATTGACATCACTCTGGAGGGAAACTGTTGATTTAGAGGAGGAGAGGTAGCTGGGTGTGTGTTTAAATTGAACATCTGATAGCGCCGTTCCGCTGCTGTTTACTGGTGTTCAGCAGCCAAACACACAATGTTTACATGACTTCACAGCGTGTCCTTCCTCACAAATTGTAAAAAATAACCTGATATTACCCACGATAAGGAATACCCCAATTAAACCTCTTCTCTAAACACTGCCTGAGCAGTATTAAATTGCAGGGTTTGCTGTGAAGAGGGAACTTCCTTTGCAGCACAGGCGTGCAGGGTTTAATCAGACACGTTCAGAACAACTGCTGGAAAAAATGAATGGAATCTCCCGAGTCCCACGACGTTTCCTATTGAAATGAATGAAAGACACATGGGGTTTGCTAAAGATTTCAGGCTGGGCCTTCAGAGACTCTGCTGTCTTCCAGCACTGTGTGCTCGGTGTTGTGCAATGGGGAACCTGCAGGAATGGACATTTGTGAGCCCTTCTCAAGGGGGCCCACCAGGACTCCAGCATTCAGTAAGGTGCCCCATGTTACGTTGGATCTGCTTGAGATCCATTTGGCTTGGATCTCTTGGAAGATCAGATTTTTCTCCATGCCTCCTTGGTATAAACAGAAAGTGCATTTCATTAAGGTAGTTTGGCTCCTTCCACTCCTGTTTTTAGTGCACAAGATCCTTGGACAAACCTCTCAGTGACTTCCTTGAGCTGCCTGGGACAGTTTTGCATCTCGTCCAGTCTGCTGTCCAGCACAAAGGTCTCCTCACTTCTATACAAACACTAATTCCTGTGAACTTCTTGGGATGACCTCAGCTTCCCATGGAGTCGTTAGGTCAGTGTTGAGCCTTCAGCATATAAGGAGGAATTTGTTTATTTTTCTAAATACTTCTGTTCAAAGCTCAGTGCTGGACAATGTCCTATGGTGTTAAATAGCACATTCCAGTCTAATCCCAAATTTCCTCAGTGTTTGGGAGATATCAGCTTCTTCTATTAATTACTATTTATTTCTATTTAAATCTTGAACTGGTCAAGCAATTTTCAAAAATCCTGGTCCATAAAAACCTTTAGATTGGAGAGAAAGAAGGAGATGTACCATTCTTGAGATTAAGTTACACTGTATTTTGATAACAGTGGTTTAAAGAACCCCGAATACAGCCTTGCTCTTATCCAGTTCACATTACACATCAAAGCAAAAGTGGGACTTGCAAGAAGATTTTTATATGTATTTGAAATTTACCCCCAAATATACATTCAATCCATACAGGTACTAGATCCTATAAGAGGGCATCTGGTCTCTTTTTTTTTATGACATGACCCTTTAGAAAACATCAACTTCCTCTCCCATCTGAGACAGGAAAAGAAGAAAAACCTCGAGAAATAATTTACAATTCATCAAGGTACTGCAGGGGGAGAAAAAATGTTAAAGCTGCCCCTTACTTAACTTGATTGTTTATTGGAGAGAAAAAACTTTAAAATTCCTCCAATATCATCTGAGTTCTTTGTGTTTGCCATGTACTTCCCAGGTTGCTGAGGTGTGATCACACAGACCCCCACGAGCTCCTCCTTCTGCCAGCTTTGCTCCCAGACATCAAAGATTTTGTCCAAAAATTCTCTGGTCTTTGTTTCCTCTGAGCCCTTGAGTCCTTGAGCAGAGAGAGAGTGGGCAACTATGGTGGAGCAGGAATATTAAAATCTAATCCTAAATATAATGGTCCTGTTTTGGTAGAAACACAGAATGATTCGCGTTGGAAGGGACCTTAAAGATCTTCTCAGTCCAACCCCCGGTAGACCAGGGTGCCAGACCAGGTCTGCAACTCAACTTGCAGCTCAAAAACTTTTGATGCAGATGCAGTTTGAAAGTAAAAGGTGCTGTGTATAAGCAGAGTATATAAAATGTATTCCAAAGGAAGTGGTTGCAGGGTTGGTGAGGACCGCAGCTGACTGCGGATGCGAGGAACAGTTACAATCATATTTGCACTGGTCCAGGATATCTTTTAAAATAAATTACAGACTCATCACCCTGCTGCCTCCTGGAAAACAGAATGAAACATTAATGTATCAACAGTTTATTAAGACAATAAAGCCTTTTTTAAAAACAACTGTACTTAGCAACTGTTAGGGAAAAGACAGAGAGCTCTAGCTCAGCCATTTGAGGTAAATGTGTAAAAATCAAGTGATGAAATATGGCAGGTATTTGGATATCAATTTCTTGCTGGATACTGATATGAAATCCCACACACCTTTTGATGCCTGGGAGGTTTGTCATCCTCACCCCTACAAGCCATTGGTGGAACTGACTCTATAGTGGGAGTATTCAAAACGTTTTTACAGATAAAACCCATGGAAAAGAGCCTGGTGGGCATCAGATTACCTGCTGCATGTCCTTATCCACACTCTTGTGCTGAGCGCATCTAAATACTTCAGCTGGATGGGGCAAAAATCTGCTGACATCATCCATGGACTCTGCTCTGATTCTCCTGTAAGCAAATACTGAAATAACCATGGGAGAACAGCAGTTAGATGAGGAGAAATGCTAAGATCCTGATTCAGCAAAAGCTTTTACAAAGGTATTTAAAGTTAAGCACATGCTTAAGTGCTCTGCTGAATCAGGGCCTGGGGGAGGTCTTGTTATCTATGAAAGATTTCTAAGTAGGAAGTGGAGAAGGAAACCAAGGTGTACAATTACAGGAGTGTGCAGAGGAATGGAGATGTGGGAAAAGTTTTTTATTATCTGAACTTGCTCAAGAAACTCAGCAAAGAGGCGTAGAAACAAATACCCAGTCAAATGAAAGCAGAGGCGGAACAAAGGGAACAGGGCAGGGAGCTGGAGCTGGAGGAACATGAACTGACATTCCGGCAGGTGAATAGCAGAGGAAAACTTGGCTGCTGTACATGGAAGGGTAAAATACTCCAGGGAAAAAACAAAAACCAACCAAACAACAAACTATCTCTGAACATTTATAACTCTCCCCAAGACCTCTTCAGCATCAGCTCTAGAAGGAAGGGGGAAATATTGACAATCTGACCCTTGAGATGAATTCAGTTGGTCAGAGCATGGTGCTGACAGCACCAAGGTTGTGGGTTTGGTCCCTGTATGGACCATTCACTTAAGAGTTGGACTCAGTGATTCTTCTGTGTCCCTTCCAACTCCAGCTATTCTGTGCTTCTGTCATTCAAGTTTTTAACTTTGGTGTTTCACCTGGCAGCAGAGGCAAGTTCAAGGGCCGAGCTGTTCTGGAGTAGGAGATCCTTCAGGCCAGCAGGCAGGGAGGAGCAGGATGTGGTGAGAGTGCTGCAGCACCACCCTCAGCCATGGGAGAGGATGTCTGACAGAACCATCCCAGGATGGGACACAACCCCGCACTTGGCCCTGGCAGGAGGTTCAGCAGCACCACCACCACCACAGAGCTCAGCCCCACCATCCATGTTGGGTTTTACAATCTGCTTGTCCTCTCAACCAGCTGATGACATCCTGCATTGGATGTCACCTTGATTTGCTCAATCATTTGGGGAGGGTTGAGGACCAATCAGCCTGTGGGGCCTGTGCTGGTTGAATCATCCCAAGCTCACATGCTGGAGAACCTCTCTGCAAAGTGAAACGTGGGGCAGGGATGGGGAATGAGGTGGGATTTCCTTGAAATATGCTCTCCTGATCCAAACCAGCGCCATTAATCCTTCCACTTCATCAGTCCTCTTTCCTCTGTTGATTATGAAGGACTAAAGGCAGAATGGAAACTCAGATGGCATAAATAGGCCAAAGACTCTTAAAAGCTTAGAAAAAAAAGATCATTTCAAGTGGCTTGCGCCTTTTAAGCCTGGTGAGTCCTTGTTCTGGAACCAGGAAGGAAGAGGAAGCTTCCTTGCCAAAAAGGTTTACTCAGGTGGCTCCTGCAGTGGAATGTGCCGAGTGTTCCTGGGCTGTTTTTTCTCTGCAGCATGTTTCCTCTGGGCATTTCTTTGATTATGCCCATGTAATATGATGATTATCAGATTTCAGTCACTGGTGCTGTTCTCCAGCTTGGCCTGTTGCAATAAATTAAGCCGGGCCTTTTGCTTAGTCCTGTATCAGGGTGCTTTAATCACGTAACGTGACCATCGGATTCTCTGTCCACAAATTGGCCACAAGTTTGGTCAAATTATCGAATTACATTACTGGAGTAATATTAAAATCATGTGAGTAGGCTTTAAATCCCAGTAGTTCGTGAACTTTTTTTAATATCTGCCAAGCTGAACAATGGGACCCTTTGCAATCCCCCAGTGAGCACCTATTAAAACCACAATTTACAACTATACATATCATCTAACGTGTTAACCAGGTGTTCCAGTGTTATTGTTTGAAATTCTACCTAGGTTTAAATCAAATGAAGAAAAGCCAAAAGTCCAATTAAAATCCCACATTGCCTCTTTATCGTGTGTAGGTGAAAGACATTTGTTATAGATTTAATGGCAGAAATCTCATAAAATTTTAGGCCATCCTCTTTTCTTCCCAGTTTCTTGTTTCTTGCTCCGATTCTCACAGCTTACTGGCATTTCCTGTTCTTAGCTGTAAAAAAAATAGAATAAATCTAGGAATTTCTGGCTTAATTTTAGTAGCATCCTGGACACTCCAGCAGAATTTGACAATTGAGTGTTGTCATGGGATATTAAAATCCTGCAGTGGGCCCATTTAAGCTATTATTTCATAGGCTGTCCCTTAATCAGTTCCATCCCTCGGCTCTGCACTCTTTGCCAACATGTGTCTATTTTATTTAATAGTTCAGTGACAACAAATTTATGTTGCTAAGCTCCAAAAAGTAAACCTTACCAAAATACCTCCCCAAACTGCCTTTACAGACATCCACCAAAGTAATATGGAATTCAGTTGTCTTCACTTGGCCGTAATTACTTCCAGACCCAGGCTGCCTATCTTTGTCTTTGGCCATTTTTCTCATTCTACCCCAGCCCAGAAATCGTGGTGTTTCTTTACATTTATGGTTTTCTACTTAGATTTCATTGTCACCCACCCCTCCTACCTTTTGATTTTAGCAGACCTTGACATTTAACTAGTGACCTAGCTCTCCCTCCAAATATATGTTTGCTTCTCTGTTTGACAAAAGGCTTGGCTTTTCAGTGCCCAATAAAACAAATTAATTTTCTTTCAGTGAGACAGCCTTCCCCACCCCCCTTCTTTTCTCAGGCATTAAAATTGGGACAGTGTAAAAAGTCACCCTTGCCTCGTTAATTTGAGATCCATTGAATAATATGATAAATGAGAGCAACTTTTTGTCCAGAATTAGTGAAACTGGCAAAAAATAAATGTGTCAGTTACAGCACATCTGTTCTCTTTTACGCTTTACTTAAGAAAATAATTCTTGCCAGATTTTACCCACCCATAATAATTACACAATTTTTACAGATGTAGTTTGTAACAGCTTCACTTTGGTCCAAAACCTTTAATATGACTTTGCAATGAATTTACTCCTTGGCTTGCACTTTATTATGTTTTTGCAATAAAAGGGCTGAGGTAAAGTTATTTGTTTCCAGCTCTGCACCTTTTGCTAACATTTTTATAAACAAAGCTGCTAGGCTCGAAGTGATTGTTGCTGTCATCACCACTGTTACCATTGCAATTACTGCACGGTTTGCATTTGGACATTTCATTTGGCTCTTGCTCCCAGTCTGTTTTCCTTGTCCTTAATTATCTGTTCTTTGGGAGCACCAGACCAGCAAGAAGGGCACTCATGCATGTCCAGCTGCAAATGATAAACCATCATGACTTCCATTGATATTTAAAGACAACGCTACTAATTATTGGAAATGGGTCCTGGCTAGGAAATTTTGAGGCAGATCCAGAAATCTCCACGTTTCAGGAGTGGTAGGGCCTCGAGGTTTGATTTGGCCCCTGGAAACACATCCCGAGCTCCAAAGTTCAGGTCATTCCATGCCAGGGACTTGGCGTGGGCCAAGCTCTAATTGTAACAGCATGGCAGGCAGTGCCACCATCGTTAGGCTCTGTCTCAGGTTTACAGCCATTTGCAAAACTTTATAAATCAGATGCAAATATTTTCAGCTGCTGAAACTTGCCATAAAATAGCCTGGCCTTAGTCCAAATGAATCCTGACATCCAATTTTTTAAAAGGAAAAAAAATTAAATGAAGGAAAGAGAAGTTGCTGTTTCCGACCAAGAGCAGATAGGATGTATCAGGTTTCTTTTTTGGGGCCAGATACTTTAAAAAAAATGGATTCATGGGGAACAGCACATTATTCCATGAGCAGAACCAGCCCAGTAACAATGGTTTGGAAGACAAGGCTCTGTTCAATTAACAGCCATAGACTGAGTAGCGCCCACACACTGATTTTGAGCTTGTAAATTAAACCTCTATTACTTTTGAAAGGGAGGGGTGATGAGTTGAGTAGAGGTGACGCTCTCAGCCACCTCTGAGCACGTTTTTTGGTGCCCACACAGATCTCTACCCACTATCATTGTTATTATAATTCATGGTATAAACTGTAACCACTTGCAACTGCTCCACACTGCACAACCCAATTAAGAGCAACAGAAATGGCTGCACTTAATGGGTCCAATGACATGATAATGCCTTCAAAGGGTCAGTGCCCTACATCGCACATCAATGGCAGTTGACACACTGTTTTTTAATGCTACCACTTAAATATGCATTAGAGGTTTGAAAGCAGCATTGAAGTAATGAGAAGGGTTAGGCTTAAACTTATAAGTGCAAGTAAAGTGTGACCTGCAAATATAAGTGTTGATAAATGCAGGATAGCGGGGGTTTTTTAAGTGTAAAAGCACTTTTCAGACACAGGTATTTTTAACTCAGTGTTCCTGCAAAACCTAAAGCATCTGCTGAGTTGACTCGGAGCAGTGAAGCTTCACCAGATGAAGCCTGTAAACGGGACAGGGCTTCTTTACTCACAATATGACGGCACCGTGCCCGTAAATGTATGATTTTTGAAGCAGAGTTTAGGAAACCATTCAGTGTGCAATCACAGCATGAAATAACATCTTGTCACAGCTTGCCAGAGAGCTGGGCGTCATTCCCTGCTGCTCTGAACCCTGTCCCCACGCAAATATTTTAAGTCCCTTTTGTAGCACCTGCAGGAGACAGAAACAGCAATGAGATCCAGGGCATGCTCCCAAGGCAGATCCCAATTCCAGGAGGGTTCCCATCTGATCAGGAGTGGTATAACAACCTAACAAAGTCCTCTTCTGCTAGCACTGGGATCCTAGGTGTTTTGGGGTTGCTTATCAGGCTGCTCCCGCTGTTTTATCACTTCAATCGGTTTTTATTTGCAGATAGCTCAGAGACACCTAATCAAAACAAAATAAGAACAAAATAACAATAAGAACAAATAACAATAAGAACAAAATAAGGGTAGACATACAGGATGAGTTATTAGGGACTAAGAGGCTTCCGATTTCACTGTCACTTCCAGTATGGATTTGTTAGAAGTGGGGCACCAAGACCATGGGAGTCAGGTGGCAACAAATCTGTTCTGCACACAGAGATGTGTTGTCTGACCCTCTCCTCCACTCAGCTCTCCCAGGGAAATTAGGAAAATTCACTTTGAGTCCTGCTACCTTTGTGGGGTTTTCTGTGATGAAGCAAATCCAGCTCTGAAATCCAAATTGTCTCCACCTGGCCTCGGCCAGGATGCTGCACCCACAGCATGTGCATGGGCAGGGCTGCAGGTGACCTAGGGTGAGCACTAAACCTGTGATTTCCTTTTAATTAGAATAAAAAAGAAGAGCAAATGAAAAAGAAAAAAAAAAGTGTATTTAATATTTTGGCTCTTGAATAATTTTTTAAAAATCCGACATCGTCCCTCTAATCCCATCTGAACATTGTGTAGATGTGATTTAAATATGTTAATAATCACTCCCTGCTCCTGTCATTTAATCTCTTTTTTTAAGTTGTTTAGGCAGATACTGGAGCCAGTCCAGTTCCCTTTTCCAGCTGAGCCCTTTCCCTCGCACCACAAGCACATTGTGGGGCTCATTTTTGGGAGATAAGAGAACATCTTAGCCCTGCAGTACTCACAGTCCTCATTACACAACCCCCTTTACCCAGCGCCGGTGCGGTGCTGCCGCTCACTCTCTCCCCAAGCCCGAGCCTGAGCAGCACAAAGAAAGTCTTTGGTGCTGTGGAGGCGGCACATTTCCCGAGCAACGCCGGCGCTTCCTCCCCCATTTACGGGAGGAACCGGCTGTAATGAATTTAGATGATATTCAGCTCTACTACGCTGCTTAATTCACTCGGTGGCCTTGATGTTATAGGAGATGAGCAAAGGGACCGGGGGTAAATCCAGTTGACTTGGTGTTAAAGTTAACATTAACAACAGTAACAGCAAGCTCCCGGTGTTCGACTGTCACTGACCCTTCAACACGACTCAAAAGCGCTGTGATTCCCATATTTCCCCTGCTAAAGCAAATACAAGCCCGAGCGGTAGCGCGCGGTTGGTTTTGAGCGTGCCCTGCGCTGGGTGGTCTGGGGACTTATCCTACTTCCCATCTCATTTGCCTGCAAACGCCTTCACCTTGTCAGGGCCAATAATTATCCGGCCAGCGATGCTCAGAGCTGCCATTCCTTAAGATTGGATGAGATTGAAGAGGCTGAGGCCTGGCTCCTCTGTGCATTTTCTCCGTCAGTTAGTGTATACACTGGGGGCCCGGCGAGCCCTACAGCAGAGCTACACTAACTTTCTCTCCCCTTCCTTATTATGGAGCTTAATAACAGCAGGCAGTGTATTAATATGTAAGAGATCAAGAGATTATTGATTAGAATCACTTGGCTAATATCCCCTGTCTGTCATGTAGTTCAGCAGCCCTTTCATGATTTTTTGTGTCAGTCCATTTAAATATTCATGACAGAGTTGCT
Source organism: Corvus kubaryi (assembly GCF_017639235.1). Classification (NCBI taxonomy): domain Eukaryota; kingdom Metazoa; phylum Chordata; class Aves; order Passeriformes; family Corvidae; genus Corvus; species Corvus kubaryi. Next base: position 136,733 of record NW_024581781.1, read on the forward strand.
TTGTACCTCCACGGCTGAATTTCTAATTAATCTGTCAAAAGAAATACAATATGCCCCTAAGCCTTATTATTATAAGGGTCAGCTGAAACAGAGCTGGCCTGGCTAGGCCTAAGGGGTAATTAATTATAACAATGCGGTGTTTACCTTCGTCGGTACCTGCGGCCTAAATGAGTGCTAAATTAGACTCAAACCACTTCAGTCCGTGTTTGAAGCACCCCGATATGCCAGACTAAATCATAATGATGGGGAGGAGAGAGCGGAGAGCCGCTCCTGTGTAACAACATAATCAGCAATTATAGCTAGGAAATGGGGAGAAGGGGGAATTTTATCTCATTAGAAGAGCCCGAGCAGAAAGTTTTTTTTTCTGTCACCAGCTCTTTTCTTTCGAATTCAAATGATCCCACTCTAAAGGTGAGGGATCTCAAATTTAATTCCAGTGCAGAAAGCCAGCCTAATTAGTGGTATACTTTGGCTAAAATATGAATGACATTTGCTCCAGCTTGCAGCGGCCTATTAATAGAGGGTGTCAGAGTGAAACATTAAGTGTATCATTCTTCTGTCAATTTATTTCTGTCATTATTGTTTCTTTATTTCCTCTGCCACATTATGGTCACTAATTTCTTCTCACTTTTATGAGATTCTTAATGTGGGCCTTTAATGAACTCCAAAAACTCAACCACAACTCTGAAATTAAAATACTAGTCTCCTGTCAGTGTGACGCGACAGAGTAAAACTTGAATAGTATCATTCTTCTGTCAATTTATTTCTGTCATGATTTTTCTTTATACCCTGCCACATTATGCCCACTAGTTTAATTCCATTTTTATGTGACTTGTTAATGTGAATTTTAGGTGGCTTTTAATCACCTCCAAATTTGTAGAATATCACAATAAATCATAACTGTATCCCCTCTTATGACAATTTATTTCTGTCATTATTTTTTATTTCTCCTTCCTTATTACAACTCCTAGTTTCATCTCCTCCTCTGTGACCTTTACATAGTTGCATTTTGAAAAGAGGGAGCACAGCCAAAGTTTCCCCTTTTGCAGCATCTCGGTGGCAGCGGTGCAGGGATGCTCTGTCCAACCGGCGATGCTCTGTCCAGCCGGCAGTGCTCTGTCCAGCCAGGAATACTCGGCCTGCCCAATGGTGCTCTGTCCATTCAGGAATGCTTTGTTTTTCCAGGGATGGTCCACCTGTCCCCACCATCCAAGCTGTAACACCAGTGTCACCCACACAGAGGGTTGTGAGCCTTGGTGTACCCCAAAGAGCACCACCCTGCCCCGGCATCCCCAACGTGCTTCCCTTAAAGGTTGGGCTTTAAATAAATGGCATTTCATTAATGCTGTTGATTGGGACCACTATAATTCATCTGTGTAATGAACAGGGGTAATTAATTTAGGGTGGTGGGTCCCATTTCTGGTGATCATTGAGGGACAATCCAAGCATGCCAGTGCTGCAGCACCAGGAGGTAACGTGGGGTGTTCGCTGCAACACACCCCTGTCCTCCCTTTACAGTAACGTTTTGAGAAGAAAACTTCAACAACCACAGAAACTTGCACCAGTTCTTGGGTGGTGACTCACAAAAAAAAACCCCAAAAAAGTGTTTTTACCATTTTTTCATCCCTCAAATAGCTGCACATCCAAACTTCAGCCTGGCTGAGGAGAAGATGGAGTAATCCCCAGCCAGTCTTTTGAAACTGTGAATAAAGCATCTGTAAATGATGAAAAAGGAGATGAGGGAGATCTTTTTCCCTGAGATGATTGCAAACACGATCGTTCACAGACCTTTCCCTCTGCCTGGACCAGCATCATCTCTCCAAATCCCTTGAGGGTGATGCTAGGCAGTGGCTCCCTTTTACTCACGCAAGAAAAGAGAGTGGGGAGACCCAAACCATGCTACTGCCACTGCAGATCAATTGTGTGTGGCACTTCAGCCCACTGGAGTGCTCCAAAAGGGTGTGGAAACCATTCCCATGGGGCTCAGGCCACTGCACGTCTTGGCCTTGACTTTTTGCCAGCCATTCCTTCTGCCTGCAGCCCTGGCATGCAGGAAAATTCTACAGGACGTCAAGCCCCAAATTCCCAGCTGGAATGGGCTTAAAGCCTTGCCCAGAGGAGTGAGGTCTGCCAGGAGGGAGATGCCTTCCCAGGAATGTGGGGTCACAGTAATGAAGGAGAAACAAAAAGAAAATTGGATGAGTCTGGAAACCCCCCAAAAAAGTAGGTGGTTATAATATGAGTAGACTAAGACAATATTGACAATAAGACAATTGATTTGGACTGGATTTGGGATGTAAAGGTACTGATTGTGTCAATAAGTGATCTGGGGAAATGGACAGAGACCGTGCTGGCAAAACTGTGCTGCTTTTGGCTGGTGTGAGCCCAAATCTGCTTCAACTCACTCTGGCAAAATTGCCAGCAAAGCTCTGAGGATCTGCAGTTCTCCAGACCAGTTCGTGAGAAATCAGTACCTGTACATCCAAAACCTCCCTGGGAACACGTGAGGTCCTGGGAACACCAGAGGGATGTTTCATTGCTCAGGTTCCTGGAGGTTCATGGAGCTGATGCTCCGTGGGAACAGCAGTGCTCCGAGTGTGCTTCCTGAGGTCGAATATCCTGCACTCCTTTTGGAGCAGGAGAAAGCAAACAAATGGCACAAAGGAGAATTCTTCTGAGCAGCGTGACCCTGTATTTCCTGCATCCATGTGCTATGGTGAAACCCATAAGAAATACTTCATCTTCAGCCTCTAGACTGCCATGAATTAGGTAACAGCATGTGGTGTGCGTGGGTAGGAGGCTCTGGGAAGATCTGCAGCAGGAACCAGTACCAGCTGCAGTCCTGCTAAAGGATGTTCCATGACTGTAGGATTTAACTCGATCCATATTTAAACTCTACACTTATTTGCCTTTTCCAATTTTTTTCTTAAAAGTACACGAACACACACCTCAGGTCAGGATGTCATGAGCAGTTGGCATTGGTCACTTGGACACCTAGTGATGGCTGCAAGAGGTGGCTTATCTAAACTACATTATTTTTTATCAAATCCAACTCTTTGGATATGTTTCATACAACAACCTTTACATTTTTGAGCTTGAGGACCTGAAAATGGAGAGGAGCTCTACACAACTGGATTTTTAGATCCATTAAATCAGGCTAAGCAAGCATCTCTGTGTAATGTCACATTAACAAAGGCAACTCTTGCTGTCCTGCTAAGGCTGTCTATAGACTGTTAAAGCATGAAAGTCCCATAATTTCATAAAAACCCAAAGTATTCAAATTTCCATACAGTAGTGCTCTTGTATCTAATTTCAAATGAGTAACAAGCTTACTCTATACATACAACAGATCATTAACTTGATAAGATACTGGTAGCATATTAAGTGAATATTGTGTCGTGCTAGCAAAACAAATACAGAAGAGAAATTTGCTAATGCAAAAGATTTTTTATATCATTGGGAGTGGGTCATCTTTTGGTATTCAAATAAGTAAACTGAATTCCTTCACTGAGCATTCCAGCTTTTTTTTCCCCCCTTACTCTAATTTAAAGCGAAAGATGGAGAAAAAATCATAAAAAAGTGAAAGGCTCAGGCCAGATTATTTTTAATAATTTTATTTATATATTTTATTTTTGGAGGGTGCAATTATCTGAGACATTAACTTTTATAGTTTTACTTCTCCTTTTGTATTTCCAGCCTTGCCAATTCCAAATGCAAAGGACTGGTTTTATTTTCATCCAGGCTATGCCTCACATTTCTTCTAATCTGTTTGTCTCTCTTTCAATATTTGCCTAAATAAAAGTAGATTTTCAACCTATGAAGCCTGTATCAGTAACATGCATATTATTTTAATCACAAAAAGGTCAAAACTTTCTATCTAATTTCATATTAAAGTGCTCTTTAAAGTTCCAGCACACTGGAGAGAGAAAAACATTAACAAAAAAATATTTACACATGGGGTGTTTTTTAAAGAATGAATTACAATAATCTCAGAAAAAGGGCCTAAAGGGGGAATGTACCAAGAGGACTGAAGCTGGTGGATGGGAAATAAATATATATATATGTAGGCAAATGTACACATCCCTGCACACTGTTTATACATAAATATATTGGCAAAACTTGCAGCTCTTCCCCATGCGACCATGGCAGGGCCTCAGAGTCAGCTCCTTTGTCTTTATCCGTGAATATTTTGGGTGTTTCTTGTAGGAAGAGTGATTGCCTGAGTGTTGGCAAGCGTGTGCCGGTGGGTACCACAGCAGGGATGCAGGAATTGCTGGGTACCACTGCAGGGATGCAGGAATTGCTGGGTACCACTGCAGGGATGCAGGAGCTGTGGGTACCACTGCATGGATGCAGGAATTGCTGGGTGCCACTGCAGGGATGCAGGAATTTCTGGGTCCCACTGCAAGGATGCAGGAATTGCTGGGTCCCACTGCATGGATGCAGGCACTGTGGGTACCACTGCAGGGATGCAGGAATTGCTGGGTCCCACTGCA
>NW_024581782.1:0-34640 GCF_017639235.1 Corvus kubaryi
CTGTGGGTACCACTGCAGGGATGCAGGAATTGCTGGGTCCCACTGCATGGATGCAGGTGCCTCTTTCCCTGGATGCAGGAGGATGGAGCCCTCCAAATACAAGCTGCATTTCAGAATCACCCAGAAAGGCCCAAAAGGTGCCCTGTAAAGTACATCAGCCAGCTCAGTTTAGGGGTTTCCTTTCCAGGCCGACAAAATTCCCAATTTATTTCCTTTGATATCTGTATTTACCGGGCTAATTTCTGTTAGACATTCAGAAAAATCCTTAAAAAGATGACAAGGGAGATGGTGGACAGAGCCATGGAGCTTGCAGACTTCTGTGGGGTTTTTTTAATTCTGTCAGCTGGATATTGACTGACTTTCTAATGCACACTCCTCTAATTCTTAATTAGAATGACATAGCTAATTAATAAGTTTTTTCCAATTATAAATTAACTTAGGATCAGAACTCTGGCTTTGCATGTAATTTCCTATAATCGCTAAAGCTACTGCAAAAACATGTCTCCTACCAACCGTAACTTTTTTATTTAACACAGACAGACAAGTTCTCACTGGGTTTAAATTTTACAGCAAATTATCTCTGTTGGGATTTATGAAGCGAAATTAAAAAAAAAATTCAGAAGAGTTTTCTCTTTTCTTTTTTTTCCCCTTTTTCTTTTCTTTTTTTTTTTTTTTTAACGCTTCTTTCTTTCTTAAACAAAGTAGCATCTCTTAATGGACAATTTCTTCCCGAGATTTAAAAGGAATTCATCTTAATATTTTAATGTTATTACAGGGAAGGAAGAAAGAGAGCAGGTGATAATTCGTTTTTTCATAACTGTTACCACCTTTTCATGGTTTCTGCAAAAATGATTTGGGAGGATCCCGCATGCTGCTCATTTATAGAATCTTAACTGGAGAGACACTTATCTCTTTAGTAATGAACCAGTGTAATTAAAGGTGGGAATGTGGAAGAGTTCAGGCACTGGCAACATGTCACATAGTTGGCTGCTGCAATTCCTCAGTGGTTTATCAAAGACTACTCCTTTAATATGGAGATTACACTTATGTACTTGTCTGAACTTGAAAGGCATTTGCCTAATTTACTTATTAATGAGATGTAAATCTATTTGTACGGCACGTCACAAGTTTCCCGAAATCGCTGCTACTTAACCGGTGATAAACCCTATGATTTAAACGAAAAATAATACATTTAGCTTTCCACATTCATTCTGTTAAAAATTGATATAGTCTATGTTAAATTTATTAATATTGCTTGCTGTCATTCAGTTTGCAGCTCTTACTGAAATATGACTTGACAGCGGCCGCATTAAAGATGTATGCCATTGTATTCAACAAAGATTAATGAAGCCCGGTAAAAATAGCTGTAAAAGAGAAAGTGATCCGAATGTAAAATCAGTGAATTAAATGAGGCCTTGCATACCATTTGTTAATATGCATGAGGAGGGAGGCAGCGAATGAAAATGTCTCCCTGCAAAGTTCATTTGGGAATGTTTCAATATTGTCTGAATATCACCAAACTATTGAACAGCGGCTTTAATAGAGCCCCGCGTAGCACCGGGGTCCGCGCACGCCCGCGGAAGGGCTGGGCACAAAACCTGCCTCACCTGCAAGCAGAAGAGGAGCCTGCAGTGAAAATAATAACAATAATAATAATAATCTGAGCCTAATAATATAAATACATCCAGGATAGCTGCGTGTTCTCCTCCTTCTTCCCCCCACTCCACCTTTCTCTGTCTACGGTGGAGGCTTTCAATATTAAAGCTTTAATGCTCCGTGCCTCTTTTGCTGGAGGAATTGCATGTGGCAACACTTGAAAGGCTTGGTTTCTCCGGATTTCTGGGAGGTTAATGTGTCTGTCTGTCTGTGTGTCACAGCTACTCGTGTGGTGAAAGACTTTACCCACTTCTTTGAATATTATTTGCAGGGGGTGATTTATTTCCGCAGCCCTCGTTATAAAATGCTCCTGAATTTCCAACGCGCAGGTTAAGACTTTCAGATAAATTAGTGCTGACAGAAAAGAACACGCAGGAGCGGCAGTGTAAACACGCCCTATTTATCAATCAAGGCGCTGAGGGGTCTTGATGGACTTGAGCTGTTGCTGATGGGCTCGTTTGCAGGTTTGAACACCAAGGCAAAGATTTGTAGAAAAGACCAAGCTGAAATATTTCGCTTCGGCAGTTTAAAAATATGTATATTAATCCTGCTGCCCCTTTGGTAGTAAAGTAGTTAATGCACCCGAAAGACTGTCAGCTTGGAGGCAATTTGGAGCTATAATGTATACACGTGTGTGGTGCAAAAGCTTGTAGAAAAGCTCTGCCTAAAGCATAAACTTTCCCGAAAGGATGAACACGGGTGTTCAAATTGAAAGCAATTCAGAGCGATTTTTGTCACCAGGCTCAGCTCGCAGCACCCAATTTTTCTCTCAACAGGTATCCAGGTGTGGGGGCACGGCTGTCCCAGTGCTCCAGGGGCAGGGTTTGTGGAAGGGGACAGGGATGGAGCCTGGAGCTGCCTGGTGTCCTGCTCCAGGGATGGAGGAGGAGGGAGGCCTCAAGCCAAGAGCTCCTGTCATGTCCAAGTGGTCTCCAGCAAGTCCCACAACTCCCCTACACCTCCAGTTAACCACACTGGGAATGAAATCGTTATGTTTAAGGACACAGGATGCTCAAGCTTGTGTTTTTGAGGTTCTGCAGGATATTGGATCAGTTTATTTAACCCCAAACTAGTGAGACAAGTGGTAAAAAACCTGCTAACTTAAATGATTTTACTTGCTAAAACTATTGAAATTTTGCATTTGGAGAAAATATTTCTTTCTTTTTCATGAAACAAATTGCTGCAAGAAACAAAGGAAAGAAACCCAAGTCCAGTCAGTATATATATAAAAAATCCTGACCTATTTGTTCCCATATTTTGCTGTCTCCGAGACATGGTAAACTTTGGGTATCAGGCTCCATAAAGCATCTGCATAAATTAAAAAGGAATGTCAAATGCAAAGAAATCCAAGTTCAGGATTTTTTGTTTGATTTACACTCTCGATTTAAAAACACTAAATTTTTGTGCAGAAAAATTTCCTACTTCTTTCTCTCATTGGGTGACCATTAAAAAAATGAGATGTGGGAACTACTCTTAATTTCCGTTTTTTTAATAATGTTCACATTATTTTGGAGAAATCCTAGAAAGCATAAGGATGGCAGGCTCGGAACTGGAACTTTAAAAAATGCCAAATGTGTACAGTATCAAACACTGGACAACAGGAGAAATTGCTTTTTGCAACCCAGTGTCCTTCAAAAGTGAAGTTTGAGGGAACTCCTGATATCCACGGAATATCTGCTTCTGCCTCAGCTTAATTAAGAACATTTGTCCAGCTGCAAGACTTCTGTTCATCAAGAGTAGACATTAAGAAAAGCAACAGCAAACACCCAATGGGGGAAGGAGCGAGGCGCCCTTTGGGTTCCCAGTCTCCCTGATTAGAACTAATTAAAACCATTCATAAGGAAACCTGCGCTGATGGTCACGCTCGGGCTGCTGGGGTTTGGCTTTGGCTGCAGCATTAGCACCCTGTGGAATGACCTATTTGCTTCCCCAGCTCCCTGCCCTCTGGACACAGCAGGAGGCAATGCCAGCAGAAGGCGAGGGCCTGGATAATGAAGTAACACAATTAGGATGAAGTTGCTCACGGTTTATTCTCATCTCTTCTGTCTTTAACCCACCCAAAAGCTCCACAGCTCATTGACACCCTTCCCCTCGGTCAAGAAAACTCTCCTGCCCTGTACCAAATCTCCCATTAATGTTTTACTGGGCTTGAGGTAACAAACAAAGCTCTGCAAGGGGAAAAGGAGGGGAAAGTCTTGAAGATTAGAATTAGGAAGGCCAAAAAATGTTAACTGGTGTAAGGAGAAACTTTTTATTCCAGCAGCAGCATTGAGGTTCCTTTGAGCAGAAGGAGAAAGAACTGTTGGTGTTTAAGTGAGAAATCAAGAACAAAGCACAGAGAATGGAAAACACACCAAGGGAGCGTATCCCTCATCCCTGATGGTGCAATGTGCCCAGCCTTTGGGCTGTTACAGAGAACAGGAACCCCAAGGCTGGCAGACCAAGCAAGTCATCCCTGATGATCTCTCAAACAAGTTTTAAACATGTATTTCTGTTATTATTGCTTTGTAAAAATACAAAAACATTCCAGACCTTTGGGCAAGACCCCAGGCCAGAGCCACATCACAGCAGGAAGGAAATCACTTCTCCACAGCAGGTGACTACACTGAGCAGTGTGGTGCCAACAGCCGTGGCTGGGTCCCCAGTCACTGCTGTGCCTTCAGCACACACCTCCACCCTTCCCACTCCCAGCCCCTTTTCCAGGATGCTGGATATTTGTGGTATATCTCGAGCTTGGCATCATACATGATCCTCCTGGGCCTGGCAGTAACCCTCCGTGTGGCCCTTTGACATCTCCCAATTCCTGCAAAGGGCACGGAAGACCTGATCGGACACCACCTCACCCTCACCCCCCATCAGAGCTGGTGCCCTGCAATGTCCCTCCATGCTTAAAATGGGAAAATAGTTCAAAAGGAAGCGGGGGGAGAACACCCAGATCTGTGACTTTTTGGATAATCCTGACATTTGCTCTTTTGGTTTAGTTGTGACCCCCTGGCAGAGGCAAACACCACAGTTTGCATTGCTTTTGGCTTTATTTCCACCCCTGCTTAGCTGCAAAAAGCTCCCAGCGTCGAGTCTGTGGTATCAGCGGTGTCTCCTCACTTGTGCAACAACACAAACATACTGGCAGCTGTATTAATTCTCCATTTATTTTGTTTCAGCAATTTCATTAATTATAAACTGTTCAGTGTTTGACAATGAGCTATCGCAATGCGTTTGTTTACAAATAGGTTTAACACTGAAGATGGTGCCTGTATAAAAAAAAAAAAAGGCCCTTTTTCACAGAAATGTAAGTCCCTGGAGTGGAAAATAACCCTTAAATTCCACCAGTAAAATTTTAATTTTCAAAAATGCTACACATTTGCTATAAATAGCTGTCATCTGTCAAATAAACGGAGCAAGTCCTGGGAGCCTCCCGATCAAAGGAGACCATTCCGGAGGCAGCCTTTGTCTTAAATGGGTCTGTAGACATGGCTTGTGTTGGTTTTTGAGTAATCCCAGCCTGTTTATAATCTCATCTATTTCATGGAGAGGATATGAAAATAGCTCCCCACTGTATGAAAATTATCTATATTCCAGCGCAGACAGTGGAGTCAGTCTATTGAAAATAATGGAGTGAACTCAGCTACGCAGTTTATTTCAATGTGGAAAGTCTTTGCACATCATAATATCAAATAAACTCTGCTGAAAACATCATCCCCATATAATTGTATTATACAAGAGTAGTGTCACCTTTTGTTTAGAAGAGGACCATTATGCTTTTATGATATACTTTAAGGGGAACTAGATGGTACCATTGATTCCTGTACTAACATTTTACATCAAAAGCCTGATGTCTGCAGCCCAGGTCACTGAAATCACAAATGAAGTGAATTTAATGGTCTAAGTTTGGTCTCCAGAGAACAACAGAATAGTTAGTACCATCATAAAGTCTGACAATGTAGCCCTTTTGGCAGGTTTTTGTTGATAATAGGTTTGAACTGCAATCTTTTCACCATGGTATAAGAGGATCTGTTAAAGCAGGCTTCGGATACTCGGGGAGAATAAAGTAGGGAAGGCTGCAAAGCACAATATTGTGCACACCTGCACTGCACCTAGAGTAAGGTTAATGCAGTAATATCTGTGTGAAAACTGCCTCACCCCCACATTAAAAGCAGCTTATCATTAGGGATTACCAAGCCACTGCACCAGCTGCAAGTCTTTACTTAAAGACTTAAAGGTAAAGCTCTTACAGTTCCCAATCCAGTGACATTTGCAGCTCACTATAATTTATTGAATATCTTCCAAAGAGCAAACACAGGATTTCTCTTGGTACTGTTTTAGTTGGGTTGTAAACGTTTGCCATTTACCAAGAGGAAAAAAAAAAATAAAGGCGGGCACATTTACACTTTTGCAAAGCATCATGTAATATTTTGAACCTATCTTTTCATGCCGACTCTTTTCATGTGCAATCTAAACACTGTTTAGTCATTTAAAGTCTTGTTACAGCTCAGCTATGAAGTACAGTGCATACACACTTTCAAAGCTTCTGTGAGAGCACCTCGTTCCCAGGTTTCATTAGGAAGACCCACGCTTGTCTGAAGAAAATGTGAATTTTTAAAACTTCCCGCAGCAGACATTCAGAAACGTTCCCCCTTCAGCACTTCATAGTCCTGCTACGGAGACCTTTAGAGACTTAATACAGATAAGGCTCTTGAAAAGAGAATTTATTGAGGTTATCTCCATTTAGGAGGCACGCTGATCTATTGATGAAAATTAAAAGGAAATGGTTAAATAAGCCAAATTACACGCTGGGTGATGAAACATTTCCTGTGCCTTGCCAGTAACATGCATGCAAATTATATTAATAGGCTATAATTATGTAAACTTTATTATGTGTGTTAAAGATAACATTAAAATTATAAGACAAACGACGCTTAATCACCAATGGAGGGCAATGATAAAAGAGTCAGGAAAATTAACAGGCGGCATTGAGATTGTTGTGGTTGCTACAGCCCAAGGAGTACAACGAGCCACAGCATTTTATACACTAATAACCCTTGCACGGCTCTGGTCATCATCAAACTGCTTTACAAACATTAACTAATTATTAAACTAGCATTTGGAACCTCCTGGCTAAATATATCCCCTGGCTGCCAATATTCACGTGATGCACTCGCTTAAAATAACTCATGACCGGGCGTCAGGTTGGTCCTCACCGCTCCGTCCTCTCCCACACTGAGTTTGCCAGCACAGCACAAGAATGACTTACATCCCATTGGATACAGAAGTGAAGGATGAAATTGGTGTGCTGGGCTGGCCACTTGGATCTGCAGCTCCTCCAGAGCAATTGCTCTTGGTAAGTCATACCCAGAGTGGCTTTTCAGCCAGGACACATTTTCCCGCTTGTGTTGGATTTCGTGGATCTGTGCCCAGCCATGGCACACAAAGCCCAAGTTCTATTTCCTTTTGTCCCAGTATGGAAATTTCCTCTCCACCAAACAGCTGTTTTGGCGATTTAATCCCTGTTTCCAGGCACTTGGAAAAGCAAGGAATCCTCTGCAGGGGAGCCTGAAGCTCTGTGGAGTGGCAGAACTTCTGCTAAAGGTGCGTCAGCAGGACCAATGCAAATTTATCCAAGCTGACAGGGAGACCCCAAATCCTCACTAATATGGGCAAAAAGGGTACCCCTGTGCTTTGGTAGCTGTGCCAAAATGTGAACTGTCCCTGCCTCAGCAGAAGCTGATATTTCTCTTGGTACAGGGCCTTCACTACAAATATTTTTGCCACTGCAGAAATAACACGAGTCACAAGCTTATCAACTCCTTATGGTGTCTCTTTCAGGAGAGACTTTGCTGCCAAAAAAGCAAGAAAGATGGCAAATTTTCAATGTTTTGGAGTTGTCACAAGATATCAGTACATCATGAAAATAAAAGCCAGTCTTTCCAATCACAAGTTCCAAGCTTGCCTCAACAATTTTGATTCCTCAGCAGAAAAAGGAGATTTCATCTTATAGATATCTTATAAAAACAACATCGGATTAAAACAGAAGATTTCTGAGTCCTAAGTTCCAAACCAAAGACTGGTTTTTGCCTTGGCTCAGCCCTGAAACAGTTTGAATTAAACCCATCTCTGCATCCAAACTTCTTATTCCAGTTTCTCCTACAGGTTCCCACCTCCTTGGAGTGGCCATCTAATCAATATTTTTTTCTGGTTTCCATACAAGAGGGAATACTAAAAAAATGAATGGTTATTTAACAGCACTGTCAGTACAGTTTTGGAATATGAAATTCTCTGAGTACCTATCCAATATGGAAATTTTCAGGATTGTTACAGACAAGAAAAGGATTGTTACAGAAAAGGAAATATTGAGTTTTACATCTCAAACAACTTCTATTGTGTGGACCAATATAAGTATTGTAATATAATTATTTCTTCAGAGTCGAAGCATTGGGGAAAGTGAAACTTCTGGCTGCCTGTAATCCCCTTCTGAGTAACAGCTGATAGAGGTAATAAAGATCATGGAGATTTCACAGTGAAAAAAACCATAAGGCACACTGGTTCTTCATAATCCAAACGTTATTTGGCTTCGTTGTTGTGTTCAGTATTATTATTATTTGTAATTGAATAACGCTGTTTATTTTCAACCAAGAAATAAAAAACAAAGGAATTATTTATTTAGAATAAATCATTGCAGCATGCTGGGGCACACAATGAGCCTCTCCTCGGCATACATGAACAATTTATAAACACTGTACTCGACGACAAGCGAAAATCAAGGATTAAACATGACCAGGAGTGAGGTAGCACTCCCAGTCTTCCAGGCTGTACTCAGCATATAAAAGTCTCTCTTCTCTGAAGGCAAACTGTGCTCTTTAGTGGGAGCTTTTGTTCCCTGCCTGTCCAAAACCAGGCAGATGTGCCTGTTAATACCCCTGAAAGACCGAAACACTATGGCCCCGATTCGGCGTCTCCAGCTGTGCTAAGCAGTTCTACGTGCCAGCCTTTGATCTGTATTTTCTAAACTTCATAACAAAACTTCAAGAAAAAAACCTATTAGCTGCAAATTAGACATTCTCATGGAAGCCTAGAATTATTTTTCAGGACAGAGGGCTCAATTTCCCAATCTCAGGTGTATGATTAAAATCAATTAAATCACTCTTCCAATGTCAGCGGCAAGATTCTCCTGACAAATGAAATTATGCGAGAAAAGTGTTCTCTTCACTCTTCAACCCTTTCTCAGCATCACTCACATCCACAAATGAGATCAAAATTTTCAGCTCGGGGATTTCAGAGATATTTTCCATAAGAACATGAAAAATCCCAGGAACCCTATGTAAGTAGACTTTATAGTCTCTAGTGGCGAGATGCTGATGGCCTCTGTATGTTAGATATATTCATGACTAACTAAAATGAAAAGTTCGAGTGGAATTTAACCATTTGGGGACTGCACCAGCATTTTTTTCATAAATTAAAGTTTTAACGGTGGAATTATGTACCAGACTCCAGGATACATGTAGTAACCTTTCCGTGTCTCTTTTCATTCCCAGGGAAGTCCCTCGTGGCTTTCCCCTATTGAAAACCTGAATTTTATCAATCTCTCTCAGCTGCTTGCAGACACAAGAGCAGCAAAGCAGCCTCGACTTCAAATGACCACATCATTTGCAGAGGCCCTGAAGGGTTAATAGTTGCTTACAGTCTTGAGACAAAACAAGGTGTGCTATTCTAGAAAGTAGAGAAATAAACCTTTTGATAAGAAGCACCACTTGAAAGGCAGAGATATCTCATTTCCAGAGGTGTTCTGACGTGGCTGAACTGTACCTTCAGCAAATTATTTACCTCTTAATTTGTTAAAACATATGGGCTTAGAGGTAACTTTGCCCATGAGGCGTACATCTATATTATATGCTTGTTTGGTTTGACTTCATTTTCCTTGGAGACTTGAACAAATGTTTTCCGCATTTCATAAGTTGTTATTTTTTTTCCCTCCCCCCACGTGTTCCAGGCAGCAGAGTTACATATGTATTTTGTTTCTTTTGACTCTGTTTAAAGAGGAACTGGCTAATTTACAGCACAACAGGCAAAGTGGAGCAATGTTTCAGGATGAGAAGCGCAGCCTATTTATAAACCTGTGAGGGAGCCGCTTTCCAGCTCGTTCCATCCCGATCCACCCTGGCCAGGCTGGGCTTTTGGGTTGTTTTCAAATCACTGCAAACAACCTATTTCTCTGCAAAGCAGAAAATGAGGATTTGTGTCTTCTTGTTGAGTTGTTTTTCTTTAATATAAAAGAACAGAACACCCAGCAAACTCCACATAAAGTCCTTGTTGAAAGAGAGTGGGTTTAGAGGAGATATTAGAAAAAAATCCTTTCCTGTGAGGGTGGGGAGGGCCTGGCACAGGTTGTCCAGAGAAGCTGTGGTTTTATGGAAGTGTCCAAGGCCAGGTTGGACAGGGCTTGGAGCAACCTGGGATAGTGGAAGGTGTCCCAGCCATGGCAGGGGCTGAGAGTGGGATGGTCCTTAAGGTCCCTTCCAACCTAAACCATTCCATAATTCTGTATCTTAATGCCTCAGAACAAAACCACTCACTGAGCACTTGGAAAAGGGCTTGTCCTGCTCATGAAATTTCAAACTAATCCAAAATATTTGTGCAATGATCACCAGTGGTGATGGAAACAGCACCATCCATTTGGGATGTGCTGTAGCTGGAAAAGTTCATAGGTGGGATGTTCCTCTGTGGTGCGTCAACAGACCTGATTGAAGAATACAGTTTGGCAAGGGAAAAGTGAGAGGAAATGGCCTCAAGGTTTTAAAACCAACTAATTAATCTTGTTTTGAAGTTCTGGTCAAATATTTACAACAGTTGAAAATTTATTGTAGTGTTACGTGGCTTCTTTCAAGAGAGCTCTCTACAAGCCCAGCAGAAAGACAGGGAGCTCTTTTGTATTTCCTCATGTTCCTTGCCCTCCATTCCACATAAAATGAGGAATTTCTTGACCTGCATCCACCACATTTTTAGCTTTCCCACCTCTGTCCCTGCTGTGAAGACCAAACAAACCAGTGTCCACCATTGGTTGTGTCTCACAGGAAAGATCTGCACAAAGCTGGCTCCAAGGTGGGATTCCTGCATCTTTCCTAACTCCGTTAATCTTATTTAACTAAAATATGGGGAAAATGGAGGAAATCTTGATTAGTTTAAAATGATAACATGATAATTGTCAGCCTGGAGAGGAAGAAAAGCCAGAAATCCACCAGGGGCTGGCTGGAGGCTGGAAGGCATCTCCTTCTTTGTGCTTTTGGATGGGTTTTTTTGTTTTGTTTTCTGTGCATGAAATCAACACCTCAAAGTGCTTTTTGGTTTTCCATTTGTTTATTCCAGCCATAAATATTTTATCACTTAAAAAGGGAAGCAATGCTTGCTCCTAATTGTTTTTGATTAAATATGCTAATTACTTTTTGGAATATTAATAACACATACGGTACTAAATGTTTTAATAATGCAATGAAATAAGCCGGCAAATATAACTACAAATTAACCTGAAACTGCTACATGGTTTTTATAATTTTGTGTTATAACAACACAAATCTAGAGGAAAACATCCATGACAAAGCAGTATTTCCTTTTTGGTGTCTGGAGTTCAACTAAACAAGAAAACTTAAGCAAACAAAATCCCTAAGTGAACAGAAAGTTGCCACACTTTGGGATCACTTTTCTTCACTGCAGGACAAGGAGGAGAAAAATAATACCCAGCTGAATATGAAAACATCTCATAAGAGATGCTGGCCGTGGAATGAATCATAAAATTCTGCCTCCTGTGTCTGTAGGCCCGAAATTGTCCTGAAGTTCATCTTTGAGGAGCACAGAGGTGACAGCAGCAGCAATGCTGAATTAGGCTGTGACCCCAAGCAGTTATTAGGTAGGAAACATTAAAGTGTTGCCATCCACATTTCTTACTGAACTTACTGTTAACAATTTTAATTTTCATTTATTAGTTTTTTGTGCACAAGAGAAGATAAAACCTCTTTGTTCTGACGCTTGCAGGAGGTGGACACGGCATGAGAATGGAAATGCCTTTTCAATGCCTTGGCAGGCTGAAATCCAGCTCCCTACCTACGGCAGGCTCCCCAATTCCCAGGACAATCACACTGACACAATTAAATTCTTCCTCTTCTGTGACAGAACTATATGCAACGGTTAGTATTACATTACACTGAAAATAATTAATATTGTGGAGGTTTTTGCATGTTTGTGTGTTAAAGACTTGACCTTTTAATTTGTTTTTCCCTCAGAAATGTTTTGCAATCTAATGATTTGTAGAGACAGTTCAAAGTTGCCAGATAGTCTGTCAAAGCTTCCCACGACAGCTATGATTTTATTTTGCGATATTCAGTGTCAAGGAATTGGTTTTCTTTGCTATGGTGTGGAAAACACTCATGGGGGGTTTATTTTTGTCAACTTTGGTAGAACAGAAGGGTTTTACTGCTGGGAAACGATGCACTGGGCATCACAACCGATGCACACCTTGAGAGTGATGCCAGCATTGGACCAGCAAAGATAAAGAGAAACAAGATAAAGAGAAATGCTTATTTGGAAATAAATAATTTAAAAAATTAAAATTACTGTGCAATAACAGTTTGCTTGTTACCCACCTGCTGGGAAAGTGGTGGCAGCCACTTGTGTGGTTAATTGTCCTGATATGCCAATGATTGATCAGAAAGTGATAAATTCTTGCTAATTGATAAGCAAGAGGCAGGAAATTTTCCCTGTCGGGTATTACCAGTGCTGTTAGTGGCACATTCAGGGCTGCAAGGCAGCGAGCAGCTCTTCTGTGCTGACCTGTGGGTCTCCGAAGGAAACATTCTGGGAATCCTCCCTTCGAGATGTACCTTGAACATATGGATGTGTCTTTGACTGGACTTTTAGCTATGACACATCCATGCTTTGCTAGCCAAGCCTGAATTATTAAATGATGCTATGGACTGTGCCCATAGAGGACCTAGGACCTGCTTCTGAAATGCTAATAAAGCCAGCAGGAAAGAATTCCTTAGGTTTTTCTCCTGGATTTAATTTCTTGAGTTCAGAAAGTCGGGTGAGAAACTGCAATTTCAAACCAGCTTGGATTTGATATTTGGGTGCCTTCCACAGAGGAAATATTTTTTGTTTGGATTAAAATTGATCTTGAAACACAAATTTGTTTGAAGATCAGCAGAACCAAAGAAACTCATTTACAAATTGTGTTTAAGTCCGAAGGCCTGTGCCCTGCTAGATTTAACCTCAGACTGAAACTGGGCTGATGAAATATTGAAAGAAAAATTAATATTTTGGATTTTTTTAGTCCATGGTCATGCTAAAGCCACTAAAAATCTGTTGGATGTGTTTATTCTTAGATTGGAGGTGAGTTCTGCTGACCTTGAGGGTGCAGCTGTTTGGGTATCAAACACTGGGTGGTGGTCGGGTCCCAGTGGTAATTTTTCCATTGATTTTGGAGTTGGAATGGGACTAAAGTGAAGAGAGAAGAGTTTTCAGCCCTTCCCATCTTCCTGCCCCTCGCAGGGTGATCCCCTGGCGGGTTGGCACCAGGGTGGGAATCCTTCGAAGAGGGACACTGGGAAGATCTGGTTTTACACATATCACCACAGATCAGGCTTATGGGCAGACTGCAAGTCTGAACACAGGTGGGCAGAGCTAAAACTTGCAAGAAAAAGAAGAGCTAATTAAGGATATCATCAGAATAGAAACTTATGGGAAGCTCAAATGCACATGAAGAAAACCAACACAGAGACTTTGAAGCCGCCGACATTTGAACCTCACAGCCAAGGCCAAACCCCGGCAACCAAACACATTAAAAGAAAGCCCTGAGTGCTCACAGAGTCGAGCCTGAACTAAAGGAAGTGTGACAACAGCCAGTTTTATCCGAGTTCTCTGTCAGTAGCTTTAGCTCCCCACCCCAGGGACGCCTCACCTCCTGGGCTCCATCAATCCACTGCCGTGCTCCGGAAGCTCTGCCACCTCTCCAGCCACAGAGTGATGAATGAGCAGAGCCAGTGCGTGGCTGTGTCCACGTCTGCTCGGGCCGAGTTCAGAATATTCATCTCATTTCACTGGTGACCTTTCCCTATTCTGCAAACCCGAAAGGTCTGGGCTGCATAATCACATCTTGGGATAAAAGATAAGTGAAGTACCAAATAAATAGTGGAGTGTTTACATGACCTTATGGTTTTACAGTCCATATTAATTTTTAATTGCACTGTTAAAATATAGTAAATATCTATTATACAAATTAAGTGGTAATAGGTATTTGTGGGTTTTTTCATGAATTAATCTTAAAATAAGCTGATTACATAAATCTTTAGCCAAGCAGTGGCTAATCCTGGGCACAAACATTACTTTGATAAGATACATTCAAACAAACATTTTTGTGGCAAAATGTTATCAGATACTAACACATAATTAGTCTAAGACATTTGGTTCAATGCGAGTGTTTTCGAGTTGTGATCATTAAGTGAAGGTATTGGGAGAAATCCAAAAGGGAGCAGAGGATTGTAAGCACTTCAGAGTTCCTTTGTGGATTCTGATTAGGCTGCTGGATTCACTGCTGTTTCCTTATGTAAACATATTCACCTATTGCCATGGTGGGGAAATCTTTATCAAATTATTGGCAAACAATGCAATGTTCATGTAGATGAAATTATTATTCATCCGGATCTGAATGGGGCTGAAAGAGAAATTGGGAAAGAGGATGGGAGCTGATGCAGGGAGTGGAACCCCAACTTCATTTGGAGCCTCAGGAGTGAGAGATGCCCCTCGTTTCTGTCACCATGAGCAAGGGAAGCAGGAATAACCTGGAATATTAATGTTGGCTTTTGGCACATAGATTTAGTTCTTAGCCTGTGTTTCTTACATGGATTTACGGGACTTTTCATATTATCTTCATTTATTTGAGTAAATTTCCTTATTTTTCAGCTGTACTAGAAGTATTAAACCAAAAGGACCTGTAATAACTTCATTTACTTATCCAATACTCTGAAAGGACTATTGATTAATACATAATAAATAAAGGTTTTTAAGATGCTTAATAGCGGCTTAATAGTGGAATCTAGTAAATACTTAATTAGAGAGGGTTATTGAACTCAGACAATGGCTATTTGACATGCTGGGATGCCGAGGAGTAGCCCCTTAATTGGCAGCAAACTCCATTGGATGGAGCCTGCTTAAAGAATTGTTGGTAATAGCTCGGAATGGCTGTGATGAAGCCACTTGGTCAATGCACTTGCTGTCGATGCAGCTCCCTAATAGCTCCATGAGAGCCTGCAGGAAGAGCCCTGAGGAATGCTGCGTGTGCCCAGGAGGAGACAAAAGATCTCCAGGAGTTTTTCCTGATCACAGAAAGTGATTCCAGCTGTATGGAGGATCAGTCACAGAATCGTGGAATGGTTTGGGTGGGAAGGGACCTTAAAGCCCATCCAGCACCACCCCTGGAATTCCCAGTTCCCACTATCCCATCCAGCCCTGCCCTCTGGCAGTGAGAAGCCATTCCCTGTGTCCTGTCCCTCCATCCCTTGTCCCCAGTCCCTCTCCAGCTCTTCTGGAGGCACTGGCAGGGGCTCTGAGCTCTCCCTGGAGCCTTCTCTTCTCCAGGTGTACATCTCCTTCTTTATTCACACATTTTCCCTGTGTTGAGAGCTGAAAAACTCATGGATCCCAGTGTTTTCACCAAGGGACTTTGTGCTTTCCAGCACCTTGTGTCACTGGGGTGCCACCAGAACTCTCTGGTTTCTCCAGGACCGGGCACTAAACAATTTTACAGCACAGACCCCTATGTAAATCATTTAAATCGAAACAATTCACCACCCTGTTACATTATCCAGGGTCAAATTTTAAAAGATCTGGATATTTTTTTTCCCATCAAGTGGAAAAACTTGGGATTTCCTGCGTTCAGAAGTTTGGGCTGGCACAGGGCGTTGCAGTGCCTGTGGATGTTGGTGGGTTAAAAGCAGCATTTCTGGCTTTGAAAGGTGCTATTTTGAAAGTTCTCATGAGCAAAGCAATTGTTTGCCTTTCCACTTACAGTGTTTGGTTTCTTGTTCCATGAAGTAGAGACAGTGTAACTAAGCTGCTCCTCACTGCTTGAAAAAAATAAATTGCATATTTCTTAGAGATGCTGTTTTCTTTCCAGTCTCTCTCCCTCACTACACAAACACCAGAGGCTGGAGCTCTGCGAAAGGACTGTTTGGGATTTAACTCCTGATTCTTGGTAAAAACAGGGTTTCTAATTCCATTGTCATACAGGTGAAGTCAAACTTGGTCATGAGAGTCTGAAAATTCAGGGCTTTGGGCCACGTGTGGAAAAATACAAATTGTTGGTACAAGGTAAGCAATCCGTGTGCTTCTGACCTGATCTATGGTGTTTTCTTCTAGGGTCTGCAATGAGAAATAATCACTATAACTGGGTGTCACTTTAAAGATAAGATTGACTGTAGCAGGCTATAAAATCACCTCCTTTGTCAGGTTATCCTGCACAAATGGAGAACATGGGGTGTTTCTGTGACAGATGAAAGCAGAGCTTTGCACAGAAGGAAGAGCCATGGCAGCACCAGCAGAGACTCTGCAGCTCAGCCTTGTCCGGACAGGAATTCTGTCCTTGGGGACAGGGACATGAGTGGGTAGGACCCTGTAAGACCCCAAGACCAGGAGCAGCTCCCTGTTCCCCTCCATAAGGAGCATGAAAGCAGGCAGATCCCAGCTGCCTCCATCAGCCTCCCTCCAACTAACCTGCAAAATATTGCATTTTGCTACTTTCTTCCCCAAATCCTCTTGCCTGGCCTCTCTCAGACTCAGCTCTTGGGCATTCATGCAGTGCCAGCACCCCCTGGGACCTCACCAAAACATCTGGGTGAGGAAGGAGGGTGCATGCCCAGGAAAACCCTGCCCTTCACCTCCCTCCCTTCTCTCTCCAAGGGGCGGAATTTCACCAGCCTGTGCAATTCCATGAACGCAAAATCCGAGGCTCTGCTGCTGCTTCAGCCAACCCAGGGACAAAAAGGAGTCTCAGGTCTCCTTCCCTGTAACTTATATATTTAAAGACTGGAAATCACCAGCCCTTCCCTGCCAAACAATTATATCCACTAATTTAGATGAGAACTTAATATTATATCTTTATAAAGTGCTAGATGTATAAAAAATCTATTTAGATTTAATATTGCAGTAGCATCTGGTCTTTTCATCTAATTTAAAACCTTTAAAGAAGGGAAACCTCCAGCAAGAAATAATATCCATAAGCATTCCAAGCCTTCTCCCGCTTCCCTTCCTTTAAAGAGTAATAAGAAATCTCCCCCTACAGGCCTTGGCTGCCTAATGCAAGGTAAAGAGATGATTTCGGGCTGAGAGTTGTCCTCTGAAATCCCGGGGAATCTCTAAGCGCCGCTCAGGACACGCATGGATGCGGAGGAGAGGGATCTCCAGCCCGGCATCGCAGCTCCTCTCCTTTGTGAGCCAGCCCCCTCCCCGCTCCCACCGGGGCGCTGCTGCAAAGGGCTCACAATTATCTCCTGTGTTTTTTACTCTTTATTACCACAACTCCACTGGGCACAAACATTTTGACTAGAACACTATTTCCTTTTTTTTTTTCTTTTTTTTTTTTCCTTTTTACCTGTTTTAAGGGGAGAAATTAATAGGATAAAAATGCAAATTCCTTCCTTCCTCTGCACAAGAAAAAAACCCCTTATGCTGTTTTATTTACCAATTGCCTGTTGTTTTAAGCTATTCACCAAGAACCAATATCACACATAGAGCAGCAGCAAGCCCAAACGGTGCTAGTGCAACCTGCAATTCCAAATAACACAGAGAGACTTTATATCCCCAAATTATTCTCCATTTCGTTTAGGGAAGGCCTGCTTGGGGATTAGGGTAGTTGTTTGTTTATTTGAATTCATTACAGAACTGGGAGTTTATTATATTCTGTACTCACTGTAAGGTAATCAAAATATAGATGGAAATTGGAAGATTTTTATTGGTGCCATTTATGAAGGCTTTAGGCTGCGAGAGAGCTGGAGCGCCGTGAAAAACTTGAGGTGGAAGTTGCAGACTTCTTGTGTTTTTAGAAAACTCATTCCCAAATTATCTTAGTTATTTGACTCAACAGAAGCCTCTCTTTTTTACAACTTTCCATCCACATCTCTTGTACAATATAATCAGATCTAATTTATTGGAAATCCACTGGCTGCAAACCAGAACCAACCCCCAGCTTGATTTGTTTTCCACAACACAAAATTTAACCAAAGGAATGTAATTGAGAAGGAACTTCCCCATTGCCATTTCCATTTGCTCCCAGTGCCCCCATCATTTTATTTATTCCAGTAGTAAAAATAAATCTTTAATTGGAAGGAAAGTGATAACTGAAGTTTAATTAAGCTAAGCCAATAAAGTGAAGGGAAATTACCAGACTAATGTCATGCACTGAAAAGAGGCCATGCAGGGCTGCAATTTGGGCTGCTCTGGAGTGGCCTGTGGAGAGCTCACTCAGAAGGCAAGAGATGCTCTGGCCTTCACCTCCAGTCCCCACCTGGGACAAGGTGATATTCCAGCCACCTTCTTCCTCCCACTGTTTCCTGGAAGCTCTGGGTTAATGCTTGGACTCGATGATTTTAGAAGTATTTTGCAACTTAAACAATTCCATTATTTTTTCTGATTCATCCAACCTTCCCAGGGGACGTCCTAACAGGGAGGTCTCCATCTGGGTCACATCCGCCATGGCCACTAGCTCACTCTTTTTTCCCAACAATTTCCAGTGCCATCAGCAACATAAAACCCACCTACCCATCTGCTTCATGCATTGAAAGCTATTTTAGGTTTTCTGTTGCAAACCCCTTTTCCTCCCCCACCAGGATTCTGGGACTTTTACAAAGTGGGAGGAAGGGTCCATGCCCCAGGATGGCCCTGGCAGGGAGAGGGAGAGCAGGGAGGATGCATTTTCGCTGTCCAAACTTCCAGACATGACATCTGCCAGGAAGATCCCAGGAACAAACACTGAGCTTCCTGCCAGCATGTCTGCCAGGGTGCAGCCTTATTTCATATTTATAAATATGCTTTGGTAACAAACAATAGCTGCTTCTGCTTTTCCAGTCGGAGCTGTGAACACCGATGTACTGGCAGCGTGTCCTTTTTTCACACTACCAGATTTATAAATTGCCAAGCCAGAAGGACTGACTGTGATCGGGTAGTTCCAGCTCAGCATTGAATTTCCCCCGGCAACCTGAATTAGAAAATTTTTTTTTGGAGCAAAACAACCCCTCTTAAAAATAATTTCAAAAACAGAGAACTCCCTATGCTTCCTAGTATGGTCTTGTGTCAGTTCATCACTCTCAACATTAACAAACATGTACCTTAATTACTCTTCTGAATTTATTTCCAGCCACTGACCTTGTTATATCTTTGTCTGATAGATGAAAGTACCCATTATTAAAGTTCACTTCATCATGTGGGTGTGTGTAGGCCATGGTCAAGTCATCCTTAACCTTCCCTTTGATAAGCTAAATAAACCCAACCCTGGAATCCTTTCCTATAAGCTTTATGTTCATTAATCATTAGCCTGGTTTTCCCTCAGAAACCTCTTCTCCTGAAGTACAGCCTTTGAGGACAGCAGCCTCTGTCATCCCTAAACAGCCAGGTGTGCCCTGCATCGGAGTAAGGAGGTCCATATAACCACCCCGTCTGTATCCCACCACTCCCTTTTCCAGCTGCTCCATCCCCATGGGGCAGCTCCTCTGCCACCTTGATGTTTAAGGTGTCCTTCAGTTCCTGCTCCAATGCCTGCAATCCTCACCCATTGGTACCTTGGTCATCCACAATTTTATGCTTTCTTCCAGATTCTGGAGCCACACGAGAAACTGGAACATGTCAAGAACCCTCCCAAACGATGGGAAGTGCTGATACCAGAAGATCTGGAGCTTGGTACATGACTGATTTCATAACTATGAGCTGATTCCCATCACAGATCAATGACCAAGCACACCAATCACCAGCCATGGGATTCCCTCCATCAGCACTTCATTAACTGAATAATCAGGTTTCCAAGCCAGCATTTTACCTGGAATTAATATTAGTAGCTTGCTTCCCATACTTTTAATTATATTAGTATTGTTTCCCATTGCCCTGATTCGTTATGGACATTTTGTTTGTTCACATATCAGAAGTTTGTTCCCCATCCTGTACTAATTGACTTTTTTCTGCATTATAAAACAAGAATATTTATTCAACACTCTCATCTTTACTGCACTGTTTACTGTTCTACTATTGCTATATGGAAAACAACTTGGATTGTAGGTCCCTTTACTCCTAATACTTTTCAAGCTGCTTTTTCTCTTATCACTAAGCAGGTGTTTCTTTTCTTATTCTTTGATCTACTTAAATTTCAACAGTTGGAAGCTTTCAGAAAATTCCATTTTAAAAATATCTATTTATCTAAATTTCCCCCCCAAGACAAACCATGTTTTGGCTTTGTCTGCTTGGTCTTTTTCCCTTGACCAGTTCTGAGAGGTTCACATGGAGGAAAACATCCCTAATTCAGAAATACCATTTATATTTTCCTGCCTAAATTCCTGCAACTGGACAGTTCATCAGGCAGAAGATATTAGAAAAACTGGCAGCCATAATCGTGTGGGTGGAGGTGAGGACATCTGCTCTTTATATCATGAGCATTGCCAACATGCTATAGACATATCCAGGTTTCTGTTCCAAAACCCCCTCAAGAATATACTGTGTGGAGTTCCAGCTCGCTGGAACCTCCTGCTTGGTTTGGGAAAATTTGGCAAGTTGTTTTCCTTCTGTAGCCTGTTCATAATTTTCCTGGTCTTTACTACACGGGTAAAGTGTGCCCAGATTTCATGTGCCATTCCAACATATGTTCCATGATTACATACAGGATGTATAATCACTCTTCTTTACTGCATGAGTTCAGCTGGCACCGCTCGCTGCCACAGTCCAGCGCCGCGAGAGAGTCTTGGGGCGACGTGTGTTCGAAGTTGGTGCTACGGCTGCGGGAGCAGATGAACGGCGGCGTTCCTTCCTCTGAATCTTTAATGTGTGCTTGTACTCACGTCCTGCTCGCTCGTCCTGGGCACAGCCGAGCTGACAGCCTTGAACATTGCCCAGTGTGCTGTGACTGCCACGAGCTGCAGCTTCATCCCAGCACTTGTGGCCACCTTGCCGTGAGCTCTTCCCAGGAACAGCCCAAGAGCAGGAGCACGAGTCCCTGCAAGATCAATTTAAGGATGGCAACACCACCCTCAGCCTAATTCTCACTGCGTCATCCCAGTCTGGGTTCATTCCTTTAGGAGGAATTTCTTCATGGAAAGGGTGGTCAGGCATTGGCAGGGGCTGTCCAGGGAGGTGGTGGAGTCCTCATCCCTGGAGGTGTCCAAGGAATGACTGGATGTGGCACGTAGTGCTCTGGGCTGGTGACAAGGTGGGGCTCAACAAAGATCGGACTTGATGATCTTGGAGGTCTTTTCCAACCAAATAGATTCTATGATTCATTTGTCCACCAAGCACATGGTTTTCCATGCCCTCAATCATGGGGCACTCAAGTTTGTTTGGAGGTCCAGCACATGGCAGTTGTCATTGCTGCTTCTCTTGGCAGGACTAACAGCAGGAAATGATAAACTGAGTGATGGGCCAGAGGTGGTAGAAACATGAACCCATCCATAAAAAATGCTTGGAAGACCTGGAAAACCTGGCCATATCATTGGAGAAAAGAAAAGGTAGTAGAAACATTCTAAATTCTATTGTGTATAAAGATTTATTTTGTAATGTGTCAATGGTATTAAGCATTGGAACAGGCTGCCCAGGACAGGGGTGGAGTCCGCATCCCTGGAGGGATTTAAAAGCCCTGTGAAGGTGGCACTTGGGGACATGGGGCAGTGGTGGCCTTGGCAGTGCTGGGGAACGGTTGGACTCAGTAATCTTAGGGGTGTTTTCCAACTTGAATGATTCTGTGATTCTAAGGAAGAAAGATCTAAGTAGTGAGTGAAATCAAATCTTCATATCCCTAAAACTGGAGATACAGTTCTGGTGGATCCATCTGCTGAAACCCAACAGTACTTAAAAACCTCAGAATCAGATTTTTATAAGTACTCAAACACCTATAAGTAGGAACAGACAAACTAATGGGAATTTTTGACCCTCAGGGAATCTGATTCCTGATATGACAATCTGGTTGTCTTGAAAACCCCACAAGGCCCTGATCATTCCGTCCTTACAGAGCTTTGAAACACTCCCCCCCTTCAATGCCAAACCAGAAGATAGGAATCTCAGAGAGCACTTTATCTTCTCAGTGTCCCATCACAAATTCTTGCACAATATCCCAGAGTTGACACAAATGGGTAACTGTTCAGTTATCTTTAAAGGCCTGTGGGATTTGATAAGCAATTGGAATGCTTATCAAATCCCAATGGTTTTATGGAAAATGGAAATAATCTAAATACGCATAATAAAAAAAAAAAGGAAGTGATGTTCTGTTAATGTATCACTTTTTATTGTGACAAGTTTTTCTTCAAATGAAAAATAAAAGTGTAAAACTTAGAATTGCAGTACTGTTAAGCACCTCCTGGGATCATTATAATAGACTGTACAATTATTACCTGAGCTGAAGTGCTTTTTTAAAAAAAAAAAGAAAAAAACAAAACAGCAATAAATGTAATTTCATTGCTCTACCCGATATGCAAAATCTTCCTGGCATCTATTTCCAATATGAAATCAATTTTACATTTATTCATAATTCTGCGTGGAACCTTACTGAAAATCTTAATATCATTTCTATAGTATTTTTAAGATTTGCACTAGAGTAAAGCTCGATAAAACTTTTAAATGGTTCACATCCATCATGCCACTGAAATGTTTTTTAAGATACTTTGTTATTCTTCCTCAACCTTCCTAATCCTCAGCAAAGATATTTCTCTCTGCATCCACCTGCACTTTTCTTTTCAGAATCAGTCCTGTTTTCACAGCTCTGTGCCTCAGCTTTTCACAGGACATCATAAACTTAGATGAACAAAGAGCCAAGTGCCCATATTTTGTCTCTCCACACTCCAGTTCTGCTTATTTAAGTACAGTAACTCCAAATGTACGTAAGATTAACAATTATTACACCCAGCTATGATGATGCAAACAGATCTTTGTGCCCACACAGCCTCTGTTCACCTCAATATATTGGTCTGCATGGGCGGGGTCAAGACCATGGAATTTGGAGATGATCGAATCTATTAAGAGCCAGAAACGTGAAATCTGTGTTACACTTGAGAGCAGTGAAAAATTCCAGTGAGAAAGCCTTACTCTTGTGAATGCCAAGTTTAATTTTGAGTGGAAAAATATCGGCACCACTTTTGTAACACTGCGTCTCTCTTCTCTGTCAAGGGCCACCGAAACCAGGCTGAGCAGTTTTTCAAGTAAGCACACAAGTCTCCTGCCTAATTTAACCATTATATTTTGAACAAAGCAGTTGCTTTTCAAATATCACTTGTACAAACATTTGGGGGCCATTTTTATTTTGTTATATTTGTACGTAGGGTTCCTACTGCCTTGAGAAAACGGGCCTTCCTAAACTGTCCATTGAAGGAAGCAGCCAAATTTGCTTTGATGTCTTTTTAGCTCTGAGCTCCACATGAAAGATTATCTGGCAGGCAGTGACGACAGTGCATTAATATATAAAATAATTAGGAAGAGCACTTAATGAAATTATGTGTGTGTTTATACATCCTAAGCCTCATGGCCACATTATCTCCTCTCTCATCAAATCACAGCACTGTTACTTTGAAAAGTATCAGTAGTGACTTCTGGGCCTGACAAAAGGGTCCGGAATTCATCCAAAAAAAGAAGTGAGGACATGAAAAGCTGTTCAGACCTGGCTGGCTCTGCCTGCACCTCGCCTTCACTGCACATCAGCTGGAGGGAGATGTTCCTGCTGCATGGCAGGGATTGCATAATCCTCCCTCGAGAGCACCTGAGAGTGACTTTGAAAGTTTTATTAGGTTTTTATTAGATCGTGATACCCATTTTCAGTAGCCAGCTTGTCCAGTTGTTCGCAAATTATGAAAATTTGAAATACTTCACTGGATGCCATCAGCTGAGGTTCAATTAATGGCTGGTTACTCCCAGGTAACTGGGGAGGATGAGTTTTCCCATTCTGAAGGCAATAGTCAGCATTGGATTTGCTTCACCATGAAACTGAGGAGATGAACATGTGACATGATGTATTTTACAAGGTGCTTAACAAGAACATGATTGGGAAAAAATTGTAATCCATGAAATCAATGTTATAACCTAATATTGTTTGTTCTTAGTGCCTACTGGAGCACAGCAAGATCAATGTCAGGACAGCACTCTTCACTCCAAGTATCAATGACCTGGAAGAAGTCACATAAAAGGATGGGACCTGCCAATGGCTCAGCATGGGAGGAGGCTGGCGAGGAGAAAATGCAAGCAGGAGTGATACAACTCAAAAGAACTTGAGCTGGCCCAGAAATGGGTGTGTGGAGGAGTTAAATGCAAGGAAAAATGAGGCAATTATTTGGAAAAACAACACCAAGCAAAAACTACTCATATTGCTACGCTCTCTTTGTGCTGTGTCATAGGAAGGGGAGTTAAAAAGCAGAGCAGAAGGATAATTAGACATCCTTTAAATGTACATGTAGGCAAGAAAAAAAGAAGCAGAGAGGTCCTGGAAAGGGGCACTGGTGGGGTTTGGCAGAATTAAGTCAGTCAACAGCACAAGTAAAAAAACTCTTTGTATCTTCAAGTGTTTGTTCACTACATTTCTGATAGGGAACTTGTTCAGAGGCCAACAATTGCACCTGGCCTGAGCTGTTCAGCCTTGTAGAGCTGTGCCCTGGTGTATGACCTCATATTCAGCTATCTCAAACCAATATTTCAAGTGTTTTCAGGTTACCAGTGCAGACTGTTGCACATATTTCCATGTGCGGCTTTACTCCAGCTCTGTGTGGCTGTGATGTGAGCAAGGTACAGGGCTAAATATCTGTATTAATACCTGTTCTTTACTCCTCTGAATTAATGGCAACAATTAGAAGAGGTACAATTAGCAGTGTGCAAGAACCTGCCAGCAGAGCAGGGGATGGCCCAACCTCTGCTAAGACAGATGGGCAACGGGGAGCTGCAGCTGGTCGGCACTCTTCCCGGGAAAGCAGCCCTGTATCCCGAGGATTGAAGGCGCAATGCATCATCCCCAGCCCTGGAGAGAGGCCCCAGATGACATCCGTGACAAGCGCTGTCGGGCACGGCGCTCAGCAGGTCCAGCACCTGGTGCTCCATCTCCCTCGCAGCCTTCTCTCCAAAAACTCCACGATTCCCACCCGGGGCTCCCACCCTGCTGCAGGAACAGCTGCCCCAGACATCAGGGGTGTGTGTTCCTCTTTTAGCGCCCCGCATTTAGGATTAACACCAGGCATGAGTGGAAATCCTTGTAAGGTTCTGTTCCTTTATCATGCTTGAATTGCTTTCTGTGCTCGCGGCTCCTCAAAGTTTTGAACCAACTCCTTGTCAGGTTTCTTCAGCTAGAAACTCAAATTACAGCCAGTGGCTCTGGCTAAAACTAAAGTTTAATATTAATATATTGATCAGAGTATCAGAGTTGATCCAGGCTGTGCCCATATTTTCCACTGGAGGACCTAAAAAATAATGCGGAGTATTTCTTCACCACAGCTTAACTATATTTCAGGTTACTTAGTCATGTATTATAACAAAAAAAAAAAAAAAAGGCCTTTTCTAATGCTATTTCCAGCATTAAACCAATCCAGACCTGGCAGTTTTTACAGTTTCAGTCCAAGCCCAAGCTTCAATAAGCTCACACAGCTCTAATGATTGTTAGTGAAAATGTAATGGGCCATTTGAAATACAAATGAACACGAGTAGGTAAAGGGATTTTTTTTTTCTTTTTAGTGGAATCAATTTACACTAGCTATTTAAAAAAATATTAAAATAAATGTAATGCCATTAAATGTAAGCTCAAAACCCATTGAGAGCATTAGTGGCCAAATCTGCCAAAAAAGTAGTCATGCCAAGAGCATGGGGCCAGATTCTGCTCTCAATTACATTGGTGTTAAGCCAGGATAACTCCCCTAACTTCAACAGGCTTGTTCTGGAATAACACCGGGGTTAAGTGGGAGCAGGAAGGAGCTCCATTCCCAGTTAGGAGCTCTTGCAGAGCCCCAATTTACTCCCAGTGACCCGGCTCAGTTCCCACCAGCCTCAGGTATCCCAGACATTTACCCAGCATCCCCTTTTGGCAGGAGAAGGAGTTGGTCCAACCTCCAGAAGAGCATTTTTGGAAGGGTCAGAAACAGAGAGTGGGGTTGTTCAGCAGGTGCTGTGTTTTGGAAAAAAAATTAATGGAGCAAACCAGTAGGAAGAGCCAATAGGAATCTGTCACTGTGAAATAATTAACAGCTGAGTCGAGTTCAAAGTTTTGAGGGCAATGAGCTAAGCAACAGGGGAAAAAGGCAAGTTCTTTTAAAATAGTGTTTAATTTCATATTACTTGCAAAGAAAAGGAAGGAAACCCAGCTAAATCATGTGGTTAATATTTATTTTAAAAATTCATCATAATATCCTGAATTCCCTGCAGTAGTCCGGAGCCTTTGAGGGTGACCCCTCCCTCCTTCCACATGACAATTTCTAGAAACTATTAAATATCATATTAATACACTTCTAAGGGAAAAAGGAAAAATATTTGAGTTGGCATAAGCTCTGCTGAGAAGATTGGCTCCTGCATCCCAGGTGATCCAGCCAGGCAAATAACCAAACAAGGAAAAGGGGAGCAGCAAAGAGGAAAAAGAGTTTCCTTCATCTGCTCTGACTTTCGTCCTTATTGCTGGAGAAACCTGGAAAAACTATCAAGTTTTTACATGAACTTTGAAAATTCCTCTTAGTGAATCTATTTGCTGTTGCTAATAACCCTCTAATTAAAGGTTTTTATTTGGAGTACAAATAAAACCCAGAACCAGCATTTCTTGCTTTTCAGATGGGAATGGTATATATATATTTTTTTCTTTTAATTCATCCTCATTATATCCAGTTTGTCCCTTTATTTTCACAAATCCAAGCTTCCCGTACCACGGTGCCATCAGACCTCAGCACCATTTCAGCCCTCTCCAACCAGCCGTCAAACCACATCCAACCAGAGTTTTGGATGGTAATTTTGAAGATAAATCATAAAATTTTGGACAGTAACTCAGGATATGCCAATAAGAGCAGCCAGGTTAACAGGATATTACAGAATAACAGAGAAAATATGACCAATCATCCCAAATCATCAGCTCTGCAAACACCTGCAGAGAGGAAAAATACTCCAAATATTTTTGTTAGGATTTATTTGGGAGAAAATTTTTATAGACACATATTTATCCTTTCTTTCAGAATATGTAAATAATACAGAGTATGATTTGTCACATTCCTTGATTTCATGACAGTTGCAACAGGCAACTGAGGAATAATTTCATTTTAATTATAGTTCAGTTGATTTTCTCTTTAATTACTGAAGTTAGATGACTAAGGCACCGAAATATGTAAAACACAACCTTTCCATACAGTAAATTTTCTTTAATAATAACAACGGTATTTTTATTGTTTCCAGTCTGCAGAACATAATTTTTCAGCCATGGAAAGCAGTTACTAATTCTTAAATTGTGTATTTTTCATTTCCTTACAAAATATTGGAAGGAGTTTTGTTCTGTATGTTGCTATGGGTACAGAGTTCTGTGTAAAAGATTTAGGATTTCACAGGTTTGACATTGGAGGGAGGTAAAATGTCTAAAGTTGCCTGTCTCAACAAGACAAAAGCCATCAGGGCTGAAAATACAGCCCTCGGGCTCCTCCTCTGGCCTTTGCTTTGCTGCCAGCCTGGACAAGGGAATGCAGCTTTCCTTGTCTCTCTGGGGCTCTGGATTTGGGAAAACCAAACAGGAACAATGCCCTGAGAACCCCTCAGCGACAAATCACGGGCGGCATATTTTTCCGTGGTGGTTTATGACTTAAATAGAACTCGGAATTCTCCAAATTCCCTGCTTTTTTTCACAGACTTTCTAGAAGGAGCTTTACTGGCGAGGAAAGGGGATGTTTGGAAGCTGCAGAGCGATGTTAATTTTGCTCCCCAGTCTGTCACCACTGGAGTGGGTTTCTGGTTGGGTCACCAGAAAATAAACTTGTTCCAAGGGCTTTTCCAAGCAGATAAGATCCCGAACGAGGTGCCGGTGCCAAATATCACAGAAAGCCTCGCACAACAATGCCTTGCAAAGAGCGACATTTAGATGAGGTTGTTAAATGCAGGGAGGAGGTTATGTGTATATAACACATTCAGGAGCACTTGGGAATTTTTGGAGCCATTTTCTGCTGTCTTTTCCGAGTCAGTTTTCTGACTGACTTCTGCAGGAGTTTTGCTTGCATAAAAGCTGCTGGATTCAGCTCCCGGTCCAAACATTTGGGTTGCAATGTGCCTGGAAAGCCAGAGGAATTAAGATATTTGCCCTGCTCTCTCTGCACTGGAGCTGACTCCCCAGCACCCTTGTGCTCCTTGGAAAATCCCAGCTATAGTTTATCTGAAATTAATTTGCCCGCACTGTTAAGTCAATTACCCAAAGGAACAGAGACTCGATTAAAAATCTATTTAGTTCTATAGGAAACAGTATACTTGGGATCAATTTTTTTTTTCCCTGCTCCACTGCAAGGAATCTTATTGTATCCCTGTATAAATAATAAAGGTGGTGCACTCTCCTCTCCTGCTCAAGCATGACTGAGCAGATACAGATTGTGCAGCGCTCGTGTCACGAGCACCCGGAGAGAGACAGGAGGAAGAATATCCCAAACACAACCTCCAACCCAGGGCTTGGAGTGACCCCATGCACGGTTCGGATGTGCAGGGCCACAGGCACTGCTGGCTCCCTGTTTTCCAGGGGATGGTTGTACCTGTCTCACCTAGAGAAATGTTCCTATTGTCAAGCCTACAGCAAAGTGTGTCCAGACAGATTGGTGTTCTGCTCAATGGAGCCCACATGAATCATGTATTAGTTCATTTAAAAGCACTTTGTAGACAAACATGCTCAGTCTATCAGCAGGCTCGGGGATGCAAATACTTCACTCAGTGTATATGAGCCCTGACAGGACATCTGTGATCCATGGGATTGAGAACCAGCTCCTTCCACATTAAGCAATAACAAGCAGAAAGGCTTCGCTGTATTTTGCTCTTTTTCAGCAAAATGAAAATTTAACTTTGCCATCACGTTGGGAATGGAGTAAACACTAGCCACTGAAAACTAGCAGCAGGAAGAGGTAAATGATTTACAAGATATTCTTCAATCATTTAGCACATATTTGGTTAGGGGCTAGAGTATTCCTGAAGAAGGCAACAGTTCTCCAGGAACCTTAATCCTAAAATACCTGCTGCGTGGGACTGCTTCGGAGGTAAGGAGGCATTGCAAACATTTAGATTCAATAACTGCTAAAGGCATCTTTTGTACACTCTCTGCTCGGCAGATGCTGATTGCTTCCTGTAAATTAAAGCGAGCTAATGAGTGCCTGCAATAGCAAAATATTTGGTGGACTCTCATTAGCAGACACAGTGTGTGGAATTAATTTCACTGAGAGAATTGTAGGATGATTTATATATAGAAAATGTAGTTTGCAAAAGCAGCCTGGAAGAGATTCAGACACGGATGGACTTTGCCTATAAGTGGTTCCAAATTAATTTAATTTGTGAAGGAGAAGTCTGTAGTACTGTAAATACTGTTAGCACGAGTGCCAAACTTATACCAGTGTGGGGAAGGTTGCTTTCAGCCTCTCCTCCTTGATGCTGGTGATATTAAGATATTCCTGTAAGGAATATCTTAATGAGAGTAAAAACCCTTCAATTTTATAGTGCTTTAATTTTCTCCTAGCCCTGGGCTTTTCTAACTGCTAAGACAGTGTGTTTACTAACATTATCCCCTGCCTCTTTTAATTACATGGTCAAATCCGAGTGACTCCTACCTTCACATTAACTGACACAAGCCTCTCGCCCCTCCAGAGTATGGCATGATCATTCTTTGATCCTCAGAAAATGCAGGAATCCATTTGTTCATCTGGAGTCCTAATTTTTCCTTAGCAGTAAACCAAGTCCTGGAAATAGTAACTCAGGCAATCAGAGTATTGTTACTGTTCCCAGAAAGGTAATATTTTTGAATAGCTCTGCATATTTAACAAGGAAGATGTGTTTTGAGCAATTTTTAATAAGGTAATATTTTACTTTTCCCATTTCACCCTTGCAGGAAACTGCAGAGATCAGTTCTGGATTGAGATTGCATCCCCAGTCTTGGATCCTTTAACATCCCAGAAGGAACACATGAAAAAGAAAAATCCCCCTACTTACACAGTGAATAGGTGCTAACAGCTTTAAAGAATTGCCTACCAAATATTAGGTGCAATTTAAAACTACATTTAAGGCAGAAAGGGTGGTTTAAAAGTCTATGTGGCCAGCTAAAAGTCAGAGGGAGAAAATGACTTGAACACATGTTGGATGAACTTCTGTCTGTGTGGGAGATGCAGCAGTGGTGGGATAAAATATCCCCCGCCTAAAACAATTGGGCAGGTTCTGTCCCTGCTCTGCCGTGTGTTCCATGATTCCAAACCTGGGCAAGTGCTTTGAGATCATTTCTGTTTTGCTATAAAAAGAAACACAACTGTGCTATCTAAGCACTGTGGAAGATTATTTATATTGAAAGACATCCTTAGGCTAAACTGTTAAATGAGGATAATGGATATCAGGCACCCAAGGCACGCGGAGGACTCGTTAATGAATTAGTTGGGGAAACAGAGTCAGATGCTGGGCTCAGGTAGAGGCTGGGTGGGTAAATGTGCTTTTAGAGGAGCAGCAGGACCGAGGAGGGGTCATGGCATGGGAAGAGCTGGAAAAAGAGGATAAAATGATCCGTACATTCCCCTACACCTGCTTCCAGGGCTGTCCGAGGCCGCTCGGGTTACACGGTACAATATTTGTTCAGAATATTGTCTGTTAGATCAGTTTAAACATGTGCTGGAATTTATTAGATATTTATTAGCTTACATTTAAGCCCTAGTCTATTTTACAAGCCCGATGCCCCCTGTTTTATGTAAAAAGGATATTTCAATAAATATAATTTAAATTAGTTCGTAACTTGATAACTTGCTATCCTAATGAAACCTGCACTAATGACTGCCTTCGCTAGGCAATTCCTTATTTTGAGAACCTGTTTTAAAATATTCATAACGTATCTGGTGCGGCGTTGTTTGAACTGTATTTAATAGACATCTCAACTCTGGGATTTTCCCTGTGGTTTGCAGAAGTCACTGTCAACAGTGGCTCTTCCAGCACCTTCTCTGGTGGGTGTGGGATGGGAGAGAGGGTTGGAGCTTCCTGGCAGCAGGGGCAGAGACCCCACATGTGTCCTTTGCATCCCAAGGGAAAGAGAACCTGGCACACACCTGAGAAAAAATCCCAAATGAAATAACAGCCCAAGCCATAATCAGGAATAATGGTTTCTCATGGATTTAATAGCAGTGTAAGTACCTAAAAGGCAATAACCCAACGTCTCTGCTGTCTGAAGAGCAACTCTGACATCTCGTGTTAGTCTGTGCTGACAACTAAATGAGTTGTCATTCAGTCAAGTGACAACTAAATGAGTTAAAGTCACTCTGTGGCTTTCCCTCTCCATGGAGGTGGGTTTGATGAGGAAGTGGAGTAGATGAGAAGCACCTGGAAACTTGTGGGTTTTTTCCTAACAGGACGTATTGCCCAACTGTCTACAAAAACACAGGAATTTACCATTCCCCGGACCCACGCAGAGCCTGCACCTCTCCAGACCAGTGGCAGATCAGACAAGATTTCCCACTCCTGATGGATCAGCAGGACCTTCCAGGGTGGTCCCACACTAGACTCCACTTCCCTGGGAAGTTTTGCTTCCTGATTAATGAAGAAGCTGCCCTGCCAGCCCTGGGATGTTCCATGGGGAGGAAGAACATGCTGGGCAGCAACGGAAGCACAACCACTGCCCCTAATGCAGCCCAAACCCCCCCAAAGAGCCACTCTTGCCCACCACCACCCCCAAAGAACGTCTCTGCCCTTTAAGTGCTGTGCCTCCTCCTCAGGGGGCTCCTAATGCACTTCCCTCCTTCTGCCTCGCTGCCTGCCAGGGAAGGACGTGCTGGGGGCCCCTGAGCACCCTGCAGTCACGAGCAAAAAGGGAAAGCCAATATACAAACTGCAGTGATTAATATTAAACATGGAATGTGCATCTAAAGACACTATTAATGTTAATGACAAAACAACAACACGACAACAAAGGCTGGGGACAGCAGACAGATGAACGCTTGCAGATGTGGAGGGGTTGGGAACAAACGCCAAGAGCTGCTCTAAGTTGGTTGCTGCTCAGTGCTTTCACTTTGGTGGTACCTGAACAAATTTGCCTTGATAAAATACTTCGGGAAAAAGTTAGATTTAACCTTGGCTCAGTGCAAAAACTTTAGACCCAACCCAGTGGAACGTGAAATTATTCTCCAAATGCAAATTAGCTGGTGATGTGATTAGCACTCACGACAGCCATATTAATTGTTTGAACCCTAAGTTGACTACTGGTTGTTACAGGGATTGTCCTGATCACCCCTGAATGTGGGGGCATCCCTATCCTGCTGTTACTGGGACGCTGAGTTGCCATCCTGCATCACCTCCTGTCAGAAAATGTTCACACCCAAGAATCATCATCGATGAGAAAACAAACCAACGCAAAACCTCCCTCAGTGGCAATTTCCAAGGAGAAGAGAGCATCAAACGGATTTTAAACAGGCAGGAACCCAGCACATGAGCAGAGTTTGGGCCAAATGTCCTGCCAGGGGCCAGTCAGCAGGAGCCCACTGCCAAGACCTGGTCCCTAGATCAACACCTCGGCCGTGATAAAAAGCTGCTCTTTAAATCAAAGGCAGCTCACAAACGAAAAAAAAAACCCCAAAGACATAAATCTGCATTGGCTTCCAGCCCAGTGTGATCTTCCAGTGTATTTCTGCTGATGCTACTTCTGGGATGGGACAAAGGAAATGGATGACACGGAGACGGCTGTGGCAGGAAGACCACCAGATTGCCCGTAAAGAGGAGCAGGCAGTGGTGGAGGTGACATCCTGTATTGGGCTGCAAGTTCAGCTCCAACTTTTTTGCTGCCTCCTGGGAACTGCAGCAGCTCAGTCAAGTCAGCTCGAGGTTTGAAATGTGCTGAGGGACAAGGTACTTCGTGCCCATGGGTGTAGCAAAGGAGCAGGGCTGGTTCTGGCAATGTTTTTAGGAAAACAGGAAGAATCCTAAGTAATGGAAGGGACCAGAAAATCTTTTGTCACTTCAAGTTCACCATCAAATTTTTGTTGAAAACCACCTAAAAGCAGAGCAGTGATGGAACTCTGAGAAATATCCTAATCAGACGCACACCATGCCCAAAAGCCAAAATTCATCTCCAAAATATCAGTGTTGTATCTCTTCTTTAGAAACTGCTATGTAAATGCTTCCAAATTATTTCACTTACAGGTGTTTGTTTTAGCAATGAATTATTTGACCCCATTCTGACCTCACTCAGGACCTCAACAAACCCATCTCTGAGACATCACTGAGAGATGAAAAAAGAAGTTACAGATGTGTGCTCCTCACAAGGAGTATCTATCAAGGAGGACACAGTCAAAAGGGTCACCAAGACTTTTTTCCTGTAAGAAAATGAACAATAAAAATTGTTCACCATTTGGTTTTGGGGCTGGGTTGTTTTGTTGGTTTTTGGGGGGTTTTTTTATACAAGAGAATGAAAATCTGTTTGCAGTTGTAACTTTTACAGTACGTCACGTATTTTCTTTTTTTTTCCCCCTCTTCCATAATTATTTTTACAGAGAGCTGTTCTTTCAATCAGGTCACTGATCTCTGAAAAACAAACCTTCAAGGCTGCTTTTGAAAAATTGGACCTTCCTTTCCTTTCAATCGAAAGATTCACAACTTTCCCGTACGAGCCAAGACTCAAAAAATAACATAAATCCTTTCAGTGCTGTCTCTCTCTTTGCCTGTGTAACAGATATTTCTGCTAACATTTACTTTTGTAATTTTTCACATTATTCTAGCTCTCAGAGGTTAATATTTACCATTCATTTCGATATTCACAAACTACAGAGGTAGGATTGCAAATATCCGCCCTGGGAAAATGAGCAGCTCTGCCAGAAAATATGTTCGAATTTCTTTCTGGAACTGTGGGAGACAACACACCACTGACAACATTTCACTGGATTCATCTGTTCGTGTTTTAAACATCTGCACAATCAATTCATCCAGCACAACAGCTGGAATTTCAAAAGGATAACCAGATAATTACAGCAAATGAGGTTTAGTCCCTTTGAACAGTGAAGACGCACTCAGCAAAATATTATTAAAAAACCAGGTAAAGTGATAAATAGAAGGGACATCACTGAAATTACATCCCGAAACTGACCCCAAACACTCATTTTCTGGGAGGCATCTACAAATAGAGAAGACACTGAGCAGCAGCAGCAAAATTCAACAGAGCTGCCTGCACAAGCTGACCCACTGCTGGCAATAATATCAAATCATAAATGAATTAATTTGCTTGCTGACCAAGTAGTTT
The DNA here is from genome assembly GCF_017639235.1 of Corvus kubaryi. Taxonomy (NCBI): domain Eukaryota; kingdom Metazoa; phylum Chordata; class Aves; order Passeriformes; family Corvidae; genus Corvus; species Corvus kubaryi. Next base: position 34,307 of record NW_024581782.1, read on the forward strand.
GCCATATTAAAGTGCAAGTTTGCAAGACATGTATTCTATTATCCCAGACTGCACTCTTGACACTTTGCATTAGGAACATTTAGCATTCAGCCTTTGATACTTTGAACACTGAGCACAATGAAGTTGTCAGCACAAAGGAGGGTTTTATTCAATTTTGAGATGTAACAAGCGAGGATCTTGCAGAACCACCAGTAAGAAGGGTGAAACAATGGAGAGTTGATGAATTGAGGGGGAAGGAAGGGAGGAAAGGGAAAAGGGAAAAGGGAAAAGGGAAAAGGGAAAAGGGAAAGAGAAGAGAAGAGAAGAGAAGAGAAGAGAAGAGAAGAGAAGAGAA
>NW_024581783.1:0-34634 GCF_017639235.1 Corvus kubaryi
CTGTGGGTACCACTGCAGGGATGCAGGAATTGCTGGGTCCCACTGCATGGATGCAGGTGCCTCTTTCCCTGGATGCAGGAGGATGGAGCCCTCCAAATACAAGCTGCATTTCAGAATCACCCAGAAAGGCCCAAAAGGTGCCCTGTAAAGTACATCAGCCAGCTCAGTTTAGGGGTTTCCTTTCCAGGCCGACAAAATTCCCAATTTATTTCCTTTGATATCTGTATTTACCGGGCTAATTTCTGTTAGACATTCAGAAAAATCCTTAAAAAGATGACAAGGGAGATGGTGGACAGAGCCATGGAGCTTGCAGACTTCTGTGGGGTTTTTTTAATTCTGTCAGCTGGATATTGACTGACTTTCTAATGCACACTCCTCTAATTCTTAATTAGAATGACATAGCTAATTAATAAGTTTTTTCCAATTATAAATTAACTTAGGATCAGAACTCTGGCTTTGCATGTAATTTCCTATAATCGCTAAAGCTACTGCAAAAACATGTCTCCTACCAACCGTAACTTTTTTATTTAACACAGACAGACAAGTTCTCACTGGGTTTAAATTTTACAGCAAATTATCTCTGTTGGGATTTATGAAGCGAAATTAAAAAAAAAATTCAGAAGAGTTTTCTCTTTTCTTTTTTTTCCCCTTTTTCTTTTCTTTTTTTTTTTTTTTTAACGCTTCTTTCTTTCTTAAACAAAGTAGCATCTCTTAATGGACAATTTCTTCCCGAGATTTAAAAGGAATTCATCTTAATATTTTAATGTTATTACAGGGAAGGAAGAAAGAGAGCAGGTGATAATTCGTTTTTTCATAACTGTTACCACCTTTTCATGGTTTCTGCAAAAATGATTTGGGAGGATCCCGCATGCTGCTCATTTATAGAATCTTAACTGGAGAGACACTTATCTCTTTAGTAATGAACCAGTGTAATTAAAGGTGGGAATGTGGAAGAGTTCAGGCACTGGCAACATGTCACATAGTTGGCTGCTGCAATTCCTCAGTGGTTTATCAAAGACTACTCCTTTAATATGGAGATTACACTTATGTACTTGTCTGAACTTGAAAGGCATTTGCCTAATTTACTTATTAATGAGATGTAAATCTATTTGTACGGCACGTCACAAGTTTCCCGAAATCGCTGCTACTTAACCGGTGATAAACCCTATGATTTAAACGAAAAATAATACATTTAGCTTTCCACATTCATTCTGTTAAAAATTGATATAGTCTATGTTAAATTTATTAATATTGCTTGCTGTCATTCAGTTTGCAGCTCTTACTGAAATATGACTTGACAGCGGCCGCATTAAAGATGTATGCCATTGTATTCAACAAAGATTAATGAAGCCCGGTAAAAATAGCTGTAAAAGAGAAAGTGATCCGAATGTAAAATCAGTGAATTAAATGAGGCCTTGCATACCATTTGTTAATATGCATGAGGAGGGAGGCAGCGAATGAAAATGTCTCCCTGCAAAGTTCATTTGGGAATGTTTCAATATTGTCTGAATATCACCAAACTATTGAACAGCGGCTTTAATAGAGCCCCGCGTAGCGCCGGGGTCCGCGCACGCCCGCGGAAGGGCTGGGCACAAAACCTGCCTCACCTGCAAGCAGAAGAGGAGCCTGCAGTGAAAATAATAACAATAATAATAATAATCTGAGCCTAATAATATAAATACATCCAGGATAGCTGCGTGTTCTCCTCCTTCTTCCCCCCACTCCACCTTTCTCTGTCTACGGTGGAGGCTTTCAATATTAAAGCTTTAATGCTCCGTGCCTCTTTTGCTGGAGGAATTGCATGTGGCAACACTTGAAAGGCTTGGTTTCTCCGGATTTCTGGGAGGTTAATGTGTCTGTCTGTCTGTGTGTCACAGCTACTCGTGTGGTGAAAGACTTTACCCACTTCTTTGAATATTATTTGCAGGGGGTGATTTATTTCCGCAGCCCTCGTTATAAAATGCTCCTGAATTTCCAACGCGCAGGTTAAGACTTTCAGATAAATTAGTGCTGACAGAAAAGAACACGCAGGAGCGGCAGTGTAAACACGCCCTATTTATCAATCAAGGCGCTGAGGGGTCTTGATGGACTTGAGCTGTTGCTGATGGGCTCGTTTGCAGGTTTGAACACCAAGGCAAAGATTTGTAGAAAAGACCAAGCTGAAATATTTCGCTTCGGCAGTTTAAAAATATGTATATTAATCCTGCTGCCCCTTTGGTAGTAAAGTAGTTAATGCACCCGAAAGACTGTCAGCTTGGAGGCAATTTGGAGCTATAATGTATACACGTGTGTGGTGCAAAAGCTTGTAGAAAAGCTCTGCCTAAAGCATAAACTTTCCCGAAAGGATGAACACGGGTGTTCAAATTGAAAGCAATTCAGAGCGATTTTTGTCACCAGGCTCAGCTCGCAGCACCCAATTTTTCTCTCAACAGGTATCCAGGTGTGGGGGCACGGCTGTCCCAGTGCTCCAGGGGCAGGGTTTGTGGAAGGGGACAGGGATGGAGCCTGGAGCTGCCTGGTGTCCTGCTCCAGGGATGGAGGAGGAGGGAGGCCTCAAGCCAAGAGCTCCTGTCATGTCCAAGTGGTCTCCAGCAAGTCCCACAACTCCCCTACACCTCCAGTTAACCACACTGGGAATGAAATCGTTATGTTTAAGGACACAGGATGCTCAAGCTTGTGTTTTTGAGGTTCTGCAGGATATTGGATCAGTTTATTTAACCCCAAACTAGTGAGACAAGTGGTAAAAAACCTGCTAACTTAAATGATTTTACTTGCTAAAACTATTGAAATTTTGCATTTGGAGAAAATATTTCTTTCTTTTTCATGAAACAAATTGCTGCAAGAAACAAAGGAAAGAAACCCAAGTCCAGTCAGTATATATATAAAAAATCCTGACCTATTTGTTCCCATATTTTGCTGTCTCCGAGACATGGTAAACTTTGGGTATCAGGCTCCATAAAGCATCTGCATAAATTAAAAAGGAATGTCAAATGCAAAGAAATCCAAGTTCAGGATTTTTTGTTTGATTTACACTCTCGATTTAAAAACACTAAATTTTTGTGCAGAAAAATTTCCTACTTCTTTCTCTCATTGGGTGACCATTAAAAAAATGAGATGTGGGAACTACTCTTAATTTCCGTTTTTTTAATAATGTTCACATTATTTTGGAGAAATCCTAGAAAGCATAAGGATGGCAGGCTCGGAACTGGAACTTTAAAAAATGCCAAATGTGTACAGTATCAAACACTGGACAACAGGAGAAATTGCTTTTTGCAACCCAGTGTCCTTCAAAAGTGAAGTTTGAGGGAACTCCTGATATCCACGGAATATCTGCTTCTGCCTCAGCTTAATTAAGAACATTTGTCCAGCTGCAAGACTTCTGTTCATCAAGAGTAGACATTAAGAAAAGCAACAGCAAACACCCAATGGGGGAAGGAGCGAGGCGCCCTTTGGGTTCCCAGTCTCCCTGATTAGAACTAATTAAAACCATTCATAAGGAAACCTGCGCTGATGGTCACGCTCGGGCTGCTGGGGTTTGGCTTTGGCTGCAGCATTAGCACCCTGTGGAATGACCTATTTGCTTCCCCAGCTCCCTGCCCTCTGGACACAGCAGGAGGCAATGCCAGCAGAAGGCGAGGGCCTGGATAATGAAGTAACACAATTAGGATGAAGTTGCTCACGGTTTATTCTCATCTCTTCTGTCTTTAACCCACCCAAAAGCTCCACAGCTCATTGACACCCTTCCCCTCGGTCAAGAAAACTCTCCTGCCCTGTACCAAATCTCCCATTAATGTTTTACTGGGCTTGAGGTAACAAACAAAGCTCTGCAAGGGGAAAAGGAGGGGAAAGTCTTGAAGATTAGAATTAGGAAGGCCAAAAAATGTTAACTGGTGTAAGGAGAAACTTTTTATTCCAGCAGCAGCATTGAGGTTCCTTTGAGCAGAAGGAGAAAGAACTGTTGGTGTTTAAGTGAGAAATCAAGAACAAAGCACAGAGAATGGAAAACACACCAAGGGAGCGTATCCCTCATCCCTGATGGTGCAATGTGCCCAGCCTTTGGGCTGTTACAGAGAACAGGAACCCCAAGGCTGGCAGACCAAGCAAGTCATCCCTGATGATCTCTCAAACAAGTTTTAAACATGTATTTCTGTTATTATTGCTTTGTAAAAATACAAAAACATTCCAGACCTTTGGGCAAGACCCCAGGCCAGAGCCACATCACAGCAGGAAGGAAATCACTTCTCCACAGCAGGTGACTACACTGAGCAGTGTGGTGCCAACAGCCGTGGCTGGGTCCCCAGTCACTGCTGTGCCTTCAGCACACACCTCCACCCTTCCCACTCCCAGCCCCTTTTCCAGGATGCTGGATATTTGTGGTATATCTCGAGCTTGGCATCATACATGATCCTCCTGGGCCTGGCAGTAACCCTCCGTGTGGCCCTTTGACATCTCCCAATTCCTGCAAAGGGCACGGAAGACCTGATCGGACACCACCTCACCCTCACCCCCCATCAGAGCTGGTGCCCTGCAATGTCCCTCCATGCTTAAAATGGGAAAATAGTTCAAAAGGAAGCGGGGGGAGAACACCCAGATCTGTGACTTTTTGGATAATCCTGACATTTGCTCTTTTGGTTTAGTTGTGACCCCCTGGCAGAGGCAAACACCACAGTTTGCATTGCTTTTGGCTTTATTTCCACCCCTGCTTAGCTGCAAAAAGCTCCCAGCGTCGAGTCTGTGGTATCAGCGGTGTCTCCTCACTTGTGCAACAACACAAACATACTGGCAGCTGTATTAATTCTCCATTTATTTTGTTTCAGCAATTTCATTAATTATAAACTGTTCAGTGTTTGACAATGAGCTATCGCAATGCGTTTGTTTACAAATAGGTTTAACACTGAAGATGGTGCCTGTATAAAAAAAAAAAAAGGCCCTTTTTCACAGAAATGTAAGTCCCTGGAGTGGAAAATAACCCTTAAATTCCACCAGTAAAATTTTAATTTTCAAAAATGCTACACATTTGCTATAAATAGCTGTCATCTGTCAAATAAACGGAGCAAGTCCTGGGAGCCTCCCGATCAAAGGAGACCATTCCGGAGGCAGCCTTTGTCTTAAATGGGTCTGTAGACATGGCTTGTGTTGGTTTTTGAGTAATCCCAGCCTGTTTATAATCTCATCTATTTCATGGAGAGGATATGAAAATAGCTCCCCACTGTATGAAAATTATCTATATTCCAGCGCAGACAGTGGAGTCAGTCTATTGAAAATAATGGAGTGAACTCAGCTACGCAGTTTATTTCAATGTGGAAAGTCTTTGCACATCATAATATCAAATAAACTCTGCTGAAAACATCATCCCCATATAATTGTATTATACAAGAGTAGTGTCACCTTTTGTTTAGAAGAGGACCATTATGCTTTTATGATATACTTTAAGGGGAACTAGATGGTACCATTGATTCCTGTACTAACATTTTACATCAAAAGCCTGATGTCTGCAGCCCAGGTCACTGAAATCACAAATGAAGTGAATTTAATGGTCTAAGTTTGGTCTCCAGAGAACAACAGAATAGTTAGTACCATCATAAAGTCTGACAATGTAGCCCTTTTGGCAGGTTTTTGTTGATAATAGGTTTGAACTGCAATCTTTTCACCATGGTATAAGAGGATCTGTTAAAGCAGGCTTCGGATACTCGGGGAGAATAAAGTAGGGAAGGCTGCAAAGCACAATATTGTGCACACCTGCACTGCACCTAGAGTAAGGTTAATGCAGTAATATCTGTGTGAAAACTGCCTCACCCCCACATTAAAAGCAGCTTATCATTAGGGATTACCAAGCCACTGCACCAGCTGCAAGTCTTTACTTAAAGACTTAAAGGTAAAGCTCTTACAGTTCCCAATCCAGTGACATTTGCAGCTCACTATAATTTATTGAATATCTTCCAAAGAGCAAACACAGGATTTCTCTTGGTACTGTTTTAGTTGGGTTGTAAACGTTTGCCATTTACCAAGAGGAAAAAAAAAAATAAAGGCGGGCACATTTACACTTTTGCAAAGCATCATGTAATATTTTGAACCTATCTTTTCATGCCGACTCTTTTCATGTGCAATCTAAACACTGTTTAGTCATTTAAAGTCTTGTTACAGCTCAGCTATGAAGTACAGTGCATACACACTTTCAAAGCTTCTGTGAGAGCACCTTGTTCCCAGGTTTCATTAGGAAGACCCACGCTTGTCTGAAGAAAATGTGAATTTTTAAAACTTCCCGCAGCAGACATTCAGAAACGTTCCCCCTTCAGCACTTCATAGTCCTGCTACAGAGACCTTTAGAGACTTAATACAGATAAGGCTCTTGAAAAGAGAATTTATTGAGGTTATCTCCATTTAGGAGGCACGCTGATCTATTGATGAAAATTAAAAGGAAATGGTTAAATAAGCCAAATTACACGCTGGGTGATGAAACATTTCCTGTGCCTTGCCAGTAACATGCATGCAAATTATATTAATAGGCTATAATTATGTAAACTTTATTATGTGTGTTAAAGATAACATTAAAATTATAAGACAAACGACGCTTAATCACCAATGGAGGGCAATGATAAAAGAGTCAGGAAAATTAACAGGCGGCATTGAGATTGTTGTGGTTGCTACAGCCCAAGGAGTACAACGAGCCACAGCATTTTATACACTAATAACCCTTGCACGGCTCTGGTCATCATCAAACTGCTTTACAAACATTAACTAATTATTAAACTAGCATTTGGAACCTCCTGGCTAAATATATCCCCTGACTGCCAATATTCACGTGATGCACTCGCTTAAAATAACTCATGACCGGGCGTCGGGTTGGTCCTCACCGCTCCGTCCTCTCCCACACTGAGTTTGCCAGCACAGCACAAGAATGACTTACATCCCATTGGATACAGAAGTGAAGGATGAAATTGGTGTGCTGGGCTGGCCACTTGGATCTGCAGCTCCTCCAGAGCAATTGCTCTTGGTAAGTCATACCCAGAGTGGCTTTTCAGCCAGGACACATTTTCCCGCTTGTGTTGGATTTCGTGGATCTGTGCCCAGCCATGGCACACAAAGCCCAAGTTCTATTTCCTTTTGTCCCAGTATGGAAATTTCCTCTCCACCAAACAGCTGTTTTGGCGATTTAATCCCTGTTTCCAGGCACTTGGAAAAGCAAGGAATCCTCTGCAGGGGAGCCTGAAGCTCTGTGGAGTGGCAGAACTTCTGCTAAAGGTGCGTCAGCAGGACCAATGCAAATTTATCCAAGCTGACAGGGAGACCCCAAATCCTCACTAATATGGGCAAAAAGGGTACCCCTGTGCTTTGGTAGCTGTGCCAAAATGTGAACTGTCCCTGCCTCAGCAGAAGCTGATATTTCTCTTGGTACAGGGCCTTCACTACAAATATTTTTGCCACTGCAGAAATAACACGAGTCACAAGCTTATCAACTCCTTATGGTGTCTCTTTCAGGAGAGACTTTGCTGCCAAAAAAGCAAGAAAGATGGCAAATTTTCAATGTTTTGGAGTTGTCACAAGATATCAGTACATCATGAAAATAAAAGCCAGTCTTTCCAATCACAAGTTCCAAGCTTGCCTCAACAATTTTGATTCCTCAGCAGAAAAAGGAGATTTCATCTTATAGATATCTTATAAAAACAACATCGGATTAAAACAGAAGATTTCTGAGTCCTAAGTTCCAAACCAAAGACTGGTTTTTGCCTTGGCTCAGCCCTGAAACAGTTTGAATTAAACCCATCTCTGCATCCAAACTTCTTATTCCAGTTTCTCCTACAGGTTCCCACCTCCTTGGAGTGGCCATCTAATCAATATTTTTTTCTGGTTTCCATACAAGAGGGAATACTAAAAAAATGAATGGTTATTTAACAGCACTGTCAGTACAGTTTTGGAATATGAAATTCTCTGAGTACCTATCCAATATGGAAATTTTCAGGATTGTTACAGACAAGAAAAGGATTGTTACAGAAAAGGAAATATTGAGTTTTACATCTCAAACAACTTCTATTGTGTGGACCAATATAAGTATTGTAATATAATTATTTCTTCAGAGTCGAAGCATTGGGGAAAGTGAAACTTCTGGCTGCCTGTAATCCCCTTCTGAGTAACAGCTGATAGAGGTAATAAAGATCATGGAGATTTCACAGTGAAAAAAACCATAAGGCACACTGGTTCTTCATAATCCAAACGTTATTTGGCTTCGTTGTTGTGTTCAGTATTATTATTATTTGTAATTGAATAACGCTGTTTATTTTCAACCAAGAAATAAAAAACAAAGGAATTATTTATTTAGAATAAATCATTGCAGCATGCTGGGGCACACAATGAGCCTCTCCTCGGCATACATGAACAATTTATAAACACTGTACTCGACGACAAGCGAAAATCAAGGATTAAACATGACCAGGAGTGAGGTAGCACTCCCAGTCTTCCAGGCTGTACTCAGCATATAAAAGTCTCTCTTCTCTGAAGGCAAACTGTGCTCTTTAGTGGGAGCTTTTGTTCCCTGCCTGTCCAAAACCAGGCAGATGTGCCTGTTAATACCCCTGAAAGACCGAAACACTATGGCCCCGATTCGGCGTCTCCAGCTGTGCTAAGCAGTTCTACGTGCCAGCCTTTGATCTGTATTTTCTAAACTTCATAACAAAACTTCAAGAAAAAAACCTATTAGCTGCAAATTAGACATTCTCATGGAAGCCTAGAATTATTTTTCAGGACAGAGGGCTCAATTTCCCAATCTCAGGTGTATGATTAAAATCAATTAAATCACTCTTCCAATGTCAGCGGCAAGATTCTCCTGACAAATGAAATTATGCGAGAAAAGTGTTCTCTTCACTCTTCAACCCTTTCTCAGCATCACTCACATCCACAAATGAGATCAAAATTTTCAGCTCGGGGATTTCAGAGATATTTTCCATAAGAACATGAAAAATCCCAGGAACCCTATGTAAGTAGACTTTATAGTCTCTAGTGGCGAGATGCTGATGGCCTCTGTATGTTAGATATATTCATGACTAACTAAAATGAAAAGTTCGAGTGGAATTTAACCATTTGGGGACTGCACCAGCATTTTTTTCATAAATTAAAGTTTTAACGGTGGAATTATGTACCAGACTCCAGGATACATGTAGTAACCTTTCCGTGTCTCTTTTCATTCCCAGGGAAGTCCCTCGTGGCTTTCCCCTATTGAAAACCTGAATTTTATCAATCTCTCTCAGCTGCTTGCAGACACAAGAGCAGCAAAGCAGCCTCGACTTCAAATGACCACATCATTTGCAGAGGCCCTGAAGGGTTAATAGTTGCTTACAGTCTTGAGACAAAACAAGGTGTGCTATTCTAGAAAGTAGAGAAATAAACCTTTTGATAAGAAGCACCACTTGAAAGGCAGAGATATCTCATTTCCAGAGGTGTTCTGACGTGGCTGAACTGTACCTTCAGCAAATTATTTACCTCTTAATTTGTTAAAACATATGGGCTTAGAGGTAACTTTGCCCATGAGGCGTACATCTATATTATATGCTTGTTTGGTTTGACTTCATTTTCCTTGGAGACTTGAACAAATGTTTTCCGCATTTCATAAGTTGTTATTTTTTTTCCCTCCCCCCACGTGTTCCAGGCAGCAGAGTTACATATGTATTTTGTTTCTTTTGACTCTGTTTAAAGAGGAACTGGCTAATTTACAGCACAACAGGCAAAGTGGAGCAATGTTTCAGGATGAGAAGCGCAGCCTATTTATAAACCTGTGAGGGAGCCGCTTTCCAGCTCGTTCCATCCCGATCCACCCTGGCCAGGCTGGGCTTTTGGGTTGTTTTCAAATCACTGCAAACAACCTATTTCTCTGCAAAGCAGAAAATGAGGATTTGTGTCTTCTTGTTGAGTTGTTTTTCTTTAATATAAAAGAACAGAACACCCAGCAAACTCCACATAAAGTCCTTGTTGAAAGAGAGTGGGTTTAGAGGAGATATTAGAAAAAAATCCTTTCCTGTGAGGGTGGGGAGGGCCTGGCACAGGTTGTCCAGAGAAGCTGTGGTTTTATGGAAGTGTCCAAGGCCAGGTTGGACAGGGCTTGGAGCAACCTGGGATAGTGGAAGGTGTCCCAGCCATGGCAGGGGCTGAGAGTGGGATGGTCCTTAAGGTCCCTTCCAACCTAAACCATTCCATAATTCTGTATCTTAATGCCTCAGAACAAAACCACTCACTGAGCACTTGGAAAAGGGCTTGTCCTGCTCATGAAATTTCAAACTAATCCAAAATATTTGTGCAATGATCACCAGTGGTGATGGAAACAGCACCATCCATTTGGGATGTGCTGTAGCTGGAAAAGTTCATAGGTGGGATGTTCCTCTGTGGTGCGTCAACAGACCTGATTGAAGAATACAGTTTGGCAAGGGAAAAGTGAGAGGAAATGGCCTCAAGGTTTTAAAACCAACTAATTAATCTTGTTTTGAAGTTCTGGTCAAATATTTACAACAGTTGAAAATTTATTGTAGTGTTACGTGGCTTCTTTCAAGAGAGCTCTCTACAAGCCCAGCAGAAAGACAGGGAGCTCTTTTGTATTTCCTCATGTTCCTTGCCCTCCATTCCACATAAAATGAGGAATTTCTTGACCTGCATCCACCACATTTTTAGCTTTCCCACCTCTGTCCCTGCTGTGAAGACCAAACAAACCAGTGTCCACCATTGGTTGTGTCTCACAGGAAAGATCTGCACAAAGCTGGCTCCAAGGTGGGATTCCTGCATCTTTCCTAACTCCGTTAATCTTATTTAACTAAAATATGGGGAAAATGGAGGAAATTTTGATTAGTTTAAAATGATAACATGATAATTGTCAGCCTGGAGAGGAAGAAAAGCCAGAAATCCACCAGGGGCTGGCTGGAGGCTGGAAGGCATCTCCTTCTTTGTGCTTTTGGATGGGTTTTTTTGTTTTGTTTTCTGTGCATGAAATCAACACCTCAAAGTGCTTTTTGGTTTTCCATTTGTTTATTCCAGCCATAAATATTTTATCACTTAAAAAGGGAAGCAATGCTTGCTCCTAATTGTTTTTGATTAAATATGCTAATTACTTTTTGGAATATTAATAACACATACGGTACTAAATGTTTTAATAATGCAATGAAATAAGCCGGCAAATATAACTACAAATTAACCTGAAACTGCTACATGGTTTTTATAATTTTGTGTTATAACAACACAAATCTAGAGGAAAACATCCATGACAAAGCAGTATTTCCTTTTTGGTGTCTGGAGTTCAACTAAACAAGAAAACTTAAGCAAACAAAATCCCTAAGTGAACAGAAAGTTGCCACACTTTGGGATCACTTTTCTTCACTGCAGGACAAGGAGGAGAAAAATAATACCCAGCTGAATATGAAAACATCTCATAAGAGATGCTGGCCGTGGAATGAATCATAAAATTCTGCCTCCTGTGTCTGTAGGCCCGAAATTGTCCTGAAGTTCATCTTTGAGGAGCACAGAGGTGACAGCAGCAGCAATGCTGAATTAGGCTGTGACCCCAAGCAGTTATTAGGTAGGAAACATTAAAGTGTTGCCATCCACATTTCTTACTGAACTTACTGTTAACAATTTTAATTTTCATTTATTAGTTTTTTGTGCACAAGAGAAGATAAAACCTCTTTGTTCTGACGCTTGCAGGAGGTGGACACGGCATGAGAATGGAAATGCCTTTTCAATGCCTTGGCAGGCTGAAATCCAGCTCCCTACCTACGGCAGGCTCCCCAATTCCCAGGACAATCACACTGACACAATTAAATTCTTCCTCTTCTGTGACAGAACTATATGCAACGGTTAGTATTACATTACACTGAAAATAATTAATATTGTGGAGGTTTTTGCATGTTTGTGTGTTAAAGACTTGACCTTTTAATTTGTTTTTCCCTCAGAAATGTTTTGCAATCTAATGATTTGTAGAGACAGTTCAAAGTTGCCAGATAGTCTGTCAAAGCTTCCCACGACAGCTATGATTTTATTTTGCGATATTCAGTGTCAAGGAATTGGTTTTCTTTGCTATGGTGTGGAAAACACTCATGGGGGGTTTATTTTTGTCAACTTTGGTAGAACAGAAGGGTTTTACTGCTGGGAAACGATGCACTGGGCATCACAACCGATGCACACCTTGAGAGTGATGCCAGCATTGGACCAGCAAAGATAAAGAGAAACAAGATAAAGAGAAATGCTTATTTGGAAATAAATAATTTAAAAAATTAAAATTACTGTGCAATAACAGTTTGCTTGTTACCCACCTGCTGGGAAAGTGGTGGCAGCCACTTGTGTGGTTAATTGTCCTGATATGCCAATGATTGATCAGAAAGTGATAAATTCTTGCTAATTGATAAGCAAGAGGCAGGAAATTTTCCCTGTCGGGTATTACCAGTGCTGTTAGTGGCACATTCAGGGCTGCAAGGCAGCGAGCAGCTCTTCTGTGCTGACCTGTGGGTCTCCGAAGGAAACATTCTGGGAATCCTCCCTTCGAGATGTACCTTGAACATATGGATGTGTCTTTGACTGGACTTTTAGCTATGACACATCCATGCTTTGCTAGCCAAGCCTGAATTATTAAATGATGCTATGGACTGTGCCCATAGAGGACCTAGGACCTGCTTCTGAAATGCTAATAAAGCCAGCAGGAAAGAATTCCTTAGGTTTTTCTCCTGGATTTAATTTCTTGAGTTCAGAAAGTCGGGTGAGAAACTGCAATTTCAAACCAGCTTGGATTTGATATTTGGGTGCCTTCCACAGAGGAAATATTTTTTGTTTGGATTAAAATTGATCTTGAAACACAAATTTGTTTGAAGATCAGCAGAACCAAAGAAACTCATTTACAAATTGTGTTTAAGTCCGAAGGCCTGTGCCCTGCTAGATTTAACCTCAGACTGAAACTGGGCTGATGAAATATTGAAAGAAAAATTAATATTTTGGATTTTTTTAGTCCATGGTCATGCTAAAGCCACTAAAAATCTGTTGGATGTGTTTATTCTTAGATTGGAGGTGAGTTCTGCTGACCTTGAGGGTGCAGCTGTTTGGGTATCAAACACTGGGTGGTGGTCGGGTCCCAGTGGTAATTTTTCCATTGATTTTGGAGTTGGAATGGGACTAAAGTGAAGAGAGAAGAGTTTTCAGCCCTTCCCATCTTCCTGCCCCTCGCAGGGTGATCCCCTGGCGGGTTGGCACCAGGGTGGGAATCCTTCGAAGAGGGACACTGGGAAGATCTGGTTTTACACATATCACCACAGATCAGGCTTATGGGCAGACTGCAAGTCTGAACACAGGTGGGCAGAGCTAAAACTTGCAAGAAAAAGAAGAGCTAATTAAGGATATCATCAGAATAGAAACTTATGGGAAGCTCAAATGCACATGAAGAAAACCAACACAGAGACTTTGAAGCCGCCGACATTTGAACCTCACAGCCAAGGCCAAACCCCGGCAACCAAACACATTAAAAGAAAGCCCTGAGTGCTCACAGAGTCGAGCCTGAACTAAAGGAAGTGTGACAACAGCCAGTTTTATCCGAGTTCTCTGTCAGTAGCTTTAGCTCCCCACCCCAGGGACGCCTCACCTCCTGGGCTCCATCAATCCACTGCCGTGCTCCGGAAGCTCTGCCACCTCTCCAGCCACAGAGTGATGAATGAGCAGAGCCAGTGCGTGGCTGTGTCCACGTCTGCTCGGGCCGAGTTCAGAATATTCATCTCATTTCACTGGTGACCTTTCCCTATTCTGCAAACCCGAAAGGTCTGGGCTGCATAATCACATCTTGGGATAAAAGATAAGTGAAGTACCAAATAAATAGTGGAGTGTTTACATGACCTTATGGTTTTACAGTCCATATTAATTTTTAATTGCACTGTTAAAATATAGTAAATATCTATTATACAAATTAAGTGGTAATAGGTATTTGTGGGTTTTTTCATGAATTAATCTTAAAATAAGCTGATTACATAAATCTTTAGCCAAGCAGTGGCTAATCCTGGGCACAAACATTACTTTGATAAGATACATTCAAACAAACATTTTTGTGGCAAAATGTTATCAGATACTAACACATAATTAGTCTAAGACATTTGGTTCAATGCGAGTGTTTTCGAGTTGTGATCATTAAGTGAAGGTATTGGGAGAAATCCAAAAGGGAGCAGAGGATTGTAAGCACTTCAGAGTTCCTTTGTGGATTCCGATTAGGCTGCTGGATTCACTGCTGTTTCCTTATGTAAACATATTCACCTATTGCCATGGTGGGGAAATCTTTATCAAATTATTGGCAAACAATGCAATGTTCATGTAGATGAAATTATTATTCATCCGGATCTGAATGGGGCTGAAAGAGAAATTGGGAAAGAGGATGGGAGCTGATGCAGGGAGTGGAACCCCAACTTCATTTGGAGCCTCAGGAGTGAGAGATGCCCCTCGTTTCTGTCACCATGAGCAAGGGAAGCAGGAATAACCTGGAATATTAATGTTGGCTTTTGGCACATAGATTTAGTTCTTAGCCTGTGTTTCTTACATGGATTTACGGGACTTTTCATATTATCTTCATTTATTTGAGTAAATTTCCTTATTTTTCAGCTGTACTAGAAGTATTAAACCAAAAGGACCTGTAATAACTTCATTTACTTATCCAATACTCTGAAAGGACTATTGATTAATACATAATAAATAAAGGTTTTTAAGATGCTTAATAGCGGCTTAATAGTGGAATCTAGTAAATACTTAATTAGAGAGGGTTATTGAACTCAGACAATGGCTATTTGACATGCTGGGATGCCGAGGAGTAGCCCCTTAATTGGCAGCAAACTCCATTGGATGGAGCCTGCTTAAAGAATTGTTGGTAATAGCTCGGAATGGCTGTGATGAAGCCACTTGGTCAATGCACTTGCTGTCGATGCAGCTCCCTAATAGCTCCATGAGAGCCTGCAGGAAGAGCCCTGAGGAATGCTGCGTGTGCCCAGGAGGAGACAAAAGATCTCCAGGAGTTTTTCCTGATCACAGAAAGTGATTCCAGCTGTATGGAGGATCAGTCACAGAATCGTGGAATGGTTTGGGTGGGAAGGGACCTTAAAGCCCATCCAGCACCACCCCTGGAATTCCCAGTTCCCAATATCCCATCCAGCCCTGCCCTCTGGCAGTGAGAAGCCATTCCCTGTGTCCTGTCCCTCCATCCCTTGTCCCCAGTCCCTCTCCAGCTCTTCTGGAGGCACTGGCAGGGGCTCTGAGCTCTCCCTGGAGCCTTCTCTTCTCCAGGTGTACATCTCCTTCTTTATTCACACATTTTCCCTGTGTTGAGAGCTGAAAAACTCATGGATCCCAGTGTTTTCACCAAGGGACTTTGTGCTTTCCAGCACCTTGTGTCACTGGGGTGCCACCAGAACTCTCTGGTTTCTCCAGGACCGGGCACTAAACAATTTTACAGCACAGACCCCTATGTAAATCATTTAAATCGAAACAATTCACCACCCTGTTACATTATCCAGGGTCAAATTTTAAAAGATCTGGATATTTTTTTTCCCATCAAGTGGAAAAACTTGGGATTTCCTGCGTTCAGAAGTTTGGGCTGGCACAGGGCGTTGCAGTGCCTGTGGATGTTGGTGGGTTAAAAGCAGCATTTCTGGCTTTGAAAGGTGCTATTTTGAAAGTTCTCATGAGCAAAGCAATTGTTTGCCTTTCCACTTACAGTGTTTGGTTTCTTGTTCCATGAAGTAGAGACAGTGTAACTAAGCTGCTCCTCACTGCTTGAAAAAAATAAATTGCATATTTCTTAGAGATGCTGTTTTCTTTCCAGTCTCTCTCCCTCACTACACAAACACCAGAGGCTGGAGCTCTGCGAAAGGACTGTTTGGGATTTAACTCCTGATTCTTGGTAAAAACAGGGTTTCTAATTCCATTGTCATACAGGTGAAGTCAAACTTGGTCATGAGAGTCTGAAAATTCAGGGCTTTGGGCCACGTGTGGAAAAATACAAATTGTTGGTACAAGGTAAGCAATCCGTGTGCTTCTGACCTGATCTATGGTGTTTTCTTCTAGGGTCTGCAATGAGAAATAATCACTATAACTGGGTGTCACTTTAAAGATAAGATTGACTGTAGCAGGCTATAAAATCACCTCCTTTGTCAGGTTATCCTGCACAAATGGAGAACATGGGGTGTTTCTGTGACAGATGAAAGCAGAGCTTTGCACAGAAGGAAGAGCCATGGCAGCACCAGCAGAGACTCTGCAGCTCAGCCTTGTCCGGACAGGAATTCTGTCCTTGGGGACAGGGACATGAGTGGGTAGGACCCTGTAAGACCCCAAGACCAGGAGCAGCTCCCTGTTCCCCTCCATAAGGAGCATGAAAGCAGGCAGATCCCAGCTGCCTCCATCAGCCTCCCTCCAACTAACCTGCAAAATATTGCATTTTGCTACTTTCTTCCCCAAATCCTCTTGCCTGGCCTCTCTCAGACTCAGCTCTTGGGCATTCATGCAGTGCCAGCACCCCCTGGGACCTCACCAAAACATCTGGGTGAGGAAGGAGGGTGCATGCCCAGGAAAACCCTGCCCTTCACCTCCCTCCCTTCTCTCTCCAAGGGGCGGAATTTCACCAGCCTGTGCAATTCCATGAACGCAAAATCCGAGGCTCTGCTGCTGCTTCAGCCAACCCAGGGACAAAAAGGAGTCTCAGGTCTCCTTCCCTGTAACTTATATATTTAAAGACTGGAAATCACCAGCCCTTCCCTGCCAAACAATTATATCCACTAATTTAGATGAGAACTTAATATTATATCTTTATAAAGTGCTAGATGTATAAAAAATCTATTTAGATTTAATATTGCAGTAGCATCTGGTCTTTTCATCTAATTTAAAACCTTTAAAGAAGGGAAACCTCCAGCAAGAAATAATATCCATAAGCATTCCAAGCCTTCTCCCGCTTCCCTTCCTTTAAAGAGTAATAAGAAATCTCCCCCTACAGGCCTTGGCTGCCTAATGCAAGGTAAAGAGATGATTTCGGGCTGAGAGTTGTCCTCTGAAATCCCGGGGAATCTCTAAGCGCCGCTCAGGACACGCATGGATGCGGAGGAGAGGGATCTCCAGCCCGGCATCGCAGCTCCTCTCCTTTGTGAGCCAGCCCCCTCCCCGCTCCCACCGGGGCGCTGCTGCAAAGGGCTCACAATTATCTCCTGTGTTTTTTACTCTTTATTACCACAACTCCACTGGGCACAAACATTTTGACTAGAACACTATTTCCTTTTTTTTTTTCTTTTTTTTTTTTTCCTTTTTACCTGTTTTAAGGGGAGAAATTAATAGGATAAAAATGCAAATTCCTTCCTTCCTCTGCACAAGAAAAAAACCCCTTATGCTGTTTTATTTACCAATTGCCTGTTGTTTTAAGCTATTCACCAAGAACCAATATCACACATAGAGCAGCAGCAAGCCCAAACGGTGCTAGTGCAACCTGCAATTCCAAATAACACAGAGAGACTTTATATCCCCAAATTATTCTCCATTTCGTTTAGGGAAGGCCTGCTTGGGGATTAGGGTAGTTGTTTGTTTATTTGAATTCATTACAGAACTGGGAGTTTATTATATTCTGTACTCACTGTAAGGTAATCAAAATATAGATGGAAATTGGAAGATTTTTATTGGTGCCATTTATGAAGGCTTTAGGCTGCGAGAGAGCTGGAGCGCCGTGAAAAACTTGAGGTGGAAGTTGCAGACTTCTTGTGTTTTTAGAAAACTCATTCCCAAATTATCTTAGTTATTTGACTCAACAGAAGCCTCTCTTTTTTACAACTTTCCATCCACATCTCTTGTACAATATAATCAGATCTAATTTATTGGAAATCCACTGGCTGCAAACCAGAACCAACCCCCAGCTTGATTTGTTTTCCACAACACAAAATTTAACCAAAGGAATGTAATTGAGAAGGAACTTCCCCATTGCCATTTCCATTTGCTCCCAGTGCCCCCATCATTTTATTTATTCCAGTAGTAAAAATAAATCTTTAATTGGAAGGAAAGTGATAACTGAAGTTTAATTAAGCTAAGCCAATAAAGTGAAGGGAAATTACCAGACTAATGTCATGCACTGAAAAGAGGCCATGCAGGGCTGCAATTTGGGCTGCTCTGGAGTGGCCTGTGGAGAGCTCACTCAGAAGGCAAGAGATGCTCTGGCCTTCACCTCCAGTCCCCACCTGGGACAAGGTGATATTCCAGCCACCTTCTTCCTCCCACTGTTTCCTGGAAGCTCTGGGTTAATGCTTGGACTCGATGATTTTAGAAGTATTTTGCAACTTAAACAATTCCATTATTTTTTCTGATTCATCCAACCTTCCCAGGGGACGTCCTAACAGGGAGGTCTCCATCTGGGTCACATCCGCCATGGCCACTAGCTCACTCTTTTTTCCCAACAATTTCCAGTGCCATCAGCAACATAAAACCCACCTACCCATCTGCTTCATGCATTGAAAGCTATTTTAGGTTTTCTGTTGCAAACCCCTTTTCCTCCCCCACCAGGATTCTGGGACTTTTACAAAGTGGGAGGAAGGGTCCATGCCCCAGGATGGCCCTGGCAGGGAGAGGGAGAGCAGGGAGGATGCATTTTCGCTGTCCAAACTTCCAGACATGACATCTGCCAGGAAGATCCCAGGAACAAACACTGAGCTTCCTGCCAGCATGTCTGCCAGGGTGCAGCCTTATTTCATATTTATAAATATGCTTTGGTAACAAACAATAGCTGCTTCTGCTTTTCCAGTCGGAGCTGTGAACACCGATGTACTGGCAGCGTGTCCTTTTTTCACACTACCAGATTTATAAATTGCCAAGCCAGAAGGACTGACTGTGATCGGGTAGTTCCAGCTCAGCATTGAATTTCCCCCGGCAACCTGAATTAGAAAATTTTTTTTTGGAGCAAAACAACCCCTCTTAAAAATAATTTCAAAAACAGAGAACTCCCTATGCTTCCTAGTATGGTCTTGTGTCAGTTCATCACTCTCAACATTAACAAACATGTACCTTAATTACTCTTCTGAATTTATTTCCAGCCACTGACCTTGTTATATCTTTGTCTGATAGATGAAAGTACCCATTATTAAAGTTCACTTCATCATGTGGGTGTGTGTAGGCCATGGTCAAGTCATCCTTAACCTTCCCTTTGATAAGCTAAATAAACCCAACCCTGGAATCCTTTCCTATAAGCTTTATGTTCATTAATCATTAGCCTGGTTTTCCCTCAGAAACCTCTTCTCCTGAAGTACAGCCTTTGAGGACAGCAGCCTCTGTCATCCCTAAACAGCCAGGTGTGCCCTGCATCGGAGTAAGGAGGTCCATATAACCACCCCGTCTGTATCCCACCACTCCCTTTTCCAGCTGCTCCATCCCCATGGGGCAGCTCCTCTGCCACCTTGATGTTTAAGGTGTCCTTCAGTTCCTGCTCCAATGCCTGCAATCCTCACCCATTGGTACCTTGGTCATCCACAATTTTATGCTTTCTTCCAGATTCTGGAGCCACACGAGAAACTGGAACATGTCAAGAACCCTCCCAAATGATGGGAAGTGCTGATACCAGAAGATCTGGAGCTTGGTACATGACTGATTTCATAACCATGAGCTGATTCCCATCACAGATCAATGACCAAGCACACCAATCACCAGCCATGGGATTCCCTCCATCAGCACTTCATTAACTGAATAATCAGGTTTCCAAGCCAGCATTTTACCTGGAATTAATATTAGTAGCTTGCTTCCCATACTTTTAATTATATTAGTATTGTTTCCCATTGCCCTGATTCGTTATGGACATTTTGTTTGTTCACATATCAGAAGTTTGTTCCCCATCCTGTACTAATTGACTTTTTTCTGCATTATAAAACAAGAATATTTATTCAACACTCTCATCTTTACTGCACTGTTTACTGTTCTACTATTGCTATCTGGAAAACAACTTGGATTGTAGGTCCCTTTACTCCTAATACTTTTCAAGCTGCTTTTTCTCTTATCACTAAGCAGGTGTTTCTTTTCTTATTCTTTGATCTACTTAAATTTCAACAGTTGGAAGCTTTCAGAAAATTCCATTTTAAAAATATCTATTTATCTAAATTTCCCCCCCAAGACAAACCATGTTTTGGCTTTGTCTGCTTGGTCTTTTTCCCTTGACCAGTTCTGAGAGGTTCACATGGAGGAAAACATCCCTAATTCAGAAATACCATTTATATTTTCCTGCCTAAATTCCTGCAACTGGACAGTTCATCAGGCAGAAGATATTAGAAAAACTGGCAGCCATAATCGTGTGGGTGGAGGTGAGGACATCTGCTCTTTATATCATGAGCATTGCCAACATGCTATAGACATATCCAGGTTTCTGTTTCAAAACCCCCTCAAGAATATACTGTGTGGAGTTCCAGCTCGCTGGAACCTCCTGCTTGGTTTGGGAAAATTTGGCAAGTTGTTTTCCTTCTGTAGCCTGTTCATAATTTTCCTGGTCTTTACTACACGGGTAAAGTGTGCCCAGATTTCATGTGCCATTCCAACATATGTTCCATGATTACATACAGGATGTATAATCACTCTTCTTTACTGCATGAGTTCAGCTGGCACCGCTCGCTGCCACAGTCCAGCGCCGCGAGAGAGTCTTGGGGCGACGTGTGTTCGAAGTTGGTGCTACGGCTGCGGGAGCAGATGAACGGCGGCGTTCCTTCCTCTGAATCTTTAATGTGTGCTTGTACTCACGTCCTGCTCGCTCGTCCTGGGCACAGCCGAGCTGACAGCCTTGAACATTGCCCAGTGTGCTGTGACTGCCACGAGCTGCAGCTTCATCCCAGCACTTGTGGCCACCTTGCCGTGAGCTCTTCCCAGGAACAGCCCAAGAGCAGGAGCACGAGTCCCTGCAAGATCAATTTAAGGATGGCAACACCACCCTCAGCCTAATTCTCACTGCGTCATCCCAGTCTGGGTTCATTCCTTTAGGAGGAATTTCTTCATGGAAAGGGTGGTCAGGCATTGGCAGGGGCTGTCCAGGGAGGTGGTGGAGTCCTCATCCCTGGAGGTGTCCAAGGAATGACTGGATGTGGCACGTAGTGCTCTGGGCTGGTGACAAGGTGGGGCTCAACAAAGATCGGACTTGATGATCTTGGAGGTCTTTTCCAACCAAATAGATTCTATGATTCATTTGTCCACCAAGCACATGGTTTTCCATGCCCTCAATCATGGGGCACTCAAGTTTGTTTGGAGGTCCAGCACATGGCAGTTGTCATTGCTGCTTCTCTTGGCAGGACTAACAGCAGGAAATGATAAACTGAGTGATGGGCCAGAGGTGGTAGAAACATGAACCCATCCATAAAAAATGCTTGGAAGACCTGGAAAACCTGGCCATATCATTGGAGAAAAGAAAAGGTAGTAGAAACATTCTAAATTCTATTGTGTATAAAGATTTATTTTGTAATGTGTCAATGGTATTAAGCATTGGAACAGGCTGCCCAGGACAGGGGTGGAGTCCGCATCCCTGGAGGGATTTAAAAGCCCTGTGAAGGTGGCACTTGGGGACATGGGGCAGTGGTGGCCTTGGCAGTGCTGGGGAACGGTTGGACTCAGTAATCTTAGGGGTGTTTTCCAACTTGAATGATTCTGTGATTCTAAGGAAGAAAGATCTAAGTAGTGAGTGAAATCAAATCTTCATATCCCTAAAACTGGAGATACAGTTCTGGTGGATCCATCTGCTGAAACCCAACAGTACTTAAAAACCTCAGAATCAGATTTTTATAAGTACTCAAACACCTATAAGTAGGAACAGACAAACTAATGGGAATTTTTGACCCTCAGGGAATCTGATTCCTGATATGACAATCTGGTTGTCTTGAAAACCCCACAAGGCCCTGATCATTCCGTCCTTACAGAGCTTTGAAACACTCCCCCCCTTCAATGCCAAACCAGAAGATAGGAATCTCAGAGAGCACTTTATCTTCTCAGTGTCCCATCACAAATTCTTGCACAATATCCCAGAGTTGACACAAATGGGTAACTGTTCAGTTATCTTTAAAGGCCTGTGGGATTTGATAAGCAATTGGAATGCTTATCAAATCCCAATGGTTTTATGGAAAATGGAAATAATCTAAATACGCATAATAAAAAAAAAAAGGAAGTGATGTTCTGTTAATGTATCACTTTTTATTGTGACAAGTTTTTCTTCAAATGAAAAATAAAAGTGTAAAACTTAGAATTGCAGTACTGTTAAGCACCTCCTGGGATCATTATAATAGACTGTACAATTATTACCTGAGCTGAAGTGCTTTTTTAAAAAAAAAAAGAAAAAAACAAAACAGCAATAAATGTAATTTCATTGCTCTACCCGATATGCAAAATCTTCCTGGCATCTATTTCCAATATGAAATCAATTTTACATTTATTCATAATTCTGCGTGGAACCTTACTGAAAATCTTAATATCATTTCTATAGTATTTTTAAGATTTGCACTAGAGTAAAGCTCGATAAAACTTTTAAATGGTTCACATCCATCATGCCACTGAAATGTTTTTTAAGATACTTTGTTATTCTTCCTCAACCTTCCTAATCCTCAGCAAAGATATTTCTCTCTGCATCCACCTGCACTTTTCTTTTCAGAATCAGTCCTGTTTTCACAGCTCTGTGCCTCAGCTTTTCACAGGACATCATAAACTTAGATGAACAAAGAGCCAAGTGCCCATATTTTGTCTCTCCACACTCCAGTTCTGCTTATTTAAGTACAGTAACTCCAAATGTACGTAAGATTAACAATTATTACACCCAGCTATGATGATGCAAACAGATCTTTGTGCCCACACAGCCTCTGTTCACCTCAATATATTGGTCTGCATGGGCGGGGTCAAGACCATGGAATTTGGAGATGATCGAATCTATTAAGAGCCAGAAACGTGAAATCTGTGTTACACTTGAGAGCAGTGAAAAATTCCAGTGAGAAAGCCTTACTCTTGTGAATGCCAAGTTTAATTTTGAGTGGAAAAATATCGGCACCACTTTTGTAACACTGCGTCTCTCTTCTCTGTCAAGGGCCACCGAAACCAGGCTGAGCAGTTTTTCAAGTAAGCACACAAGTCTCCTGCCTAATTTAACCATTATATTTTGAACAAAGCAGTTGCTTTTCAAATATCACTTGTACAAACATTTGGGGGCCATTTTTATTTTGTTATATTTGTACGTAGGGTTCCTACTGCCTTGAGAAAACGGGCCTTCCTAAACTGTCCATTGAAGGAAGCAGCCAAATTTGCTTTGATGTCTTTTTAGCTCTGAGCTCCACATGAAAGATTATCTGGCAGGCAGTGACGACAGTGCATTAATATATAAAATAATTAGGAAGAGCACTTAATGAAATTATGTGTGTGTTTATACATCCTAAGCCTCATGGCCACATTATCTCCTCTCTCATCAAATCACAGCACTGTTACTTTGAAAAGTATCAGTAGTGACTTCTGGGCCTGACAAAAGGGTCCGGAATTCATCCAAAAAAAGAAGTGAGGACATGAAAAGCTGTTCAGACCTGGCTGGCTCTGCCTGCACCTCGCCTTCACTGCACATCAGCTGGAGGGAGATGTTCCTGCTGCATGGCAGGGATTGCATAATCCTCCCTCGAGAGCACCTGAGAGTGACTTTGAAAGTTTTATTAGGTTTTTATTAGATCGTGATACCCATTTTCAGTAGCCAGCTTGTCCAGTTGTTCGCAAATTATGAAAATTTGAAATACTTCACTGGATGCCATCAGCTGAGGTTCAATTAATGGCTGGTTACTCCCAGGTAACTGGGGAGGATGAGTTTTCCCATTCTGAAGGCAATAGTCAGCATTGGATTTGCTTCACCATGAAACTGAGGAGATGAACATGTGACATGATGTATTTTACAAGGTGCTTAACAAGAACATGATTGGGAAAAAATTGTAATCCATGAAATCAATGTTATAACCTAATATTGTTTGTTCTTAGTGCCTACTGGAGCACAGCAAGATCAATGTCAGGACAGCACTCTTCACTCCAAGTATCAATGACCTGGAAGAAGTCACATAAAAGGATGGGACCTGCCAATGGCTCAGCATGGGAGGAGGCTGGCGAGGAGAAAATGCAAGCAGGAGTGATACAACTCAAAAGAACTTGAGCTGGCCCAGAAATGGGTGTGTGGAGGAGTTAAATGCAAGGAAAAATGAGGCAATTATTTGGAAAAACAACACCAAGCAAAAACTACTCATATTGCTACGCTCTCTTTGTGCTGTGTCATAGGAAGGGGAGTTAAAAAGCAGAGCAGAAGGATAATTAGACATCCTTTAAATGTACATGTAGGCAAGAAAAAAAGAAGCAGAGAGGTCCTGGAAAGGGGCACTGGTGGGGTTTGGCAGAATTAAGTCAGTCAACAGCACAAGTAAAAAAACTCTTTGTATCTTCAAGTGTTTGTTCACTACATTTCTGATAGGGAACTTGTTCAGAGGCCAACAATTGCACCTGGCCTGAGCTGTTCAGCCTTGTAGAGCTGTGCCCTGGTGTATGACCTCATATTCAGCTATCTCAAACCAATATTTCAAGTGTTTTCAGGTTACCAGTGCAGACTGTTGCACATATTTCCATGTGCGGCTTTACTCCAGCTCTGTGTGGCTGTGATGTGAGCAAGGTACAGGGCTAAATATCTGTATTAATACCTGTTCTTTACTCCTCTGAATTAATGGCAACAATTAGAAGAGGTACAATTAGCAGTGTGCAAGAACCTGCCAGCAGAGCAGGGGATGGCCCAACCTCTGCTAAGACAGATGGGCAACGGGGAGCTGCAGCTGGTCGGCACTCTTCCCGGGAAAGCAGCCCTGTATCCCGAGGATTGAAGGCGCAATGCATCATCCCCAGCCCTGGAGAGAGGCCCCAGATGACATCCGTGACAAGCGCTGTCGGGCACGGCGCTCAGCAGGTCCAGCACCTGGTGCTCCATCTCCCTCGCAGCCTTCTCTCCAAAAACTCCACGATTCCCACCCGGGGCTCCCACCCTGCTGCAGGAACAGCTGCCCCAGACATCAGGGGTGTGTGTTCCTCTTTTAGCGCCCCGCATTTAGGATTAACACCAGGCATGAGTGGAAATCCTTGTAAGGTTCTGTTCCTTTATCATGCTTGAATTGCTTTCTGTGCTCGCGGCTCCTCAAAGTTTTGAACCAACTCCTTGTCAGGTTTCTTCAGCTAGAAACTCAAATTACAGCCAGTGGCTCTGGCTAAAACTAAAGTTTAATATTAATATATTGATCAGAGTATCAGAGTTGATCCAGGCTGTGCCCATATTTTCCACTGGAGGACCTAAAAAATAATGCGGAGTATTTCTTCACCACAGCTTAACTATATTTCAGGTTACTTAGTCATGTATTATAACAAAAAAAAAAAAAAAAGGCCTTTTCTAATGCTATTTCCAGCATTAAACCAATCCAGACCTGGCAGTTTTTACAGTTTCAGTCCAAGCCCAAGCTTCAATAAGCTCACACAGCTCTAATGATTGTTAGTGAAAATGTAATGGGCCATTTGAAATACAAATGAACACGAGTAGGTAAAGGGATTTTTTTTTTCTTTTTAGTGGAATCAATTTACACTAGCTATTTAAAAAAATATTAAAATAAATGTAATGCCATTAAATGTAAGCTCAAAACCCATTGAGAGCATTAGTGGCCAAATCTGCCAAAAAAGTAGTCATGCCAAGAGCATGGGGCCAGATTCTGCTCTCAATTACATTGGTGTTAAGCCAGGATAACTCCCCTAACTTCAACAGGCTTGTTCTGGAATAACACCGGGGTTAAGTGGGAGCAGGAAGGAGCTCCATTCCCAGTTAGGAGCTCTTGCAGAGCCCCAATTTACTCCCAGTGACCCGGCTCAGTTCCCACCAGCCTCAGGTATCCCAGACATTTACCCAGCATCCCCTTTTGGCAGGAGAAGGAGTTGGTCCAACCTCCAGAAGAGCATTTTTGGAAGGGTCAGAAACAGAGAGTGGGGTTGTTCAGCAGGTGCTGTGTTTTGGAAAAAAAATTAATGGAGCAAACCAGTAGGAAGAGCCAATAGGAATCTGTCACTGTGAAATAATTAACAGCTGAGTCGAGTTCAAAGTTTTGAGGGCAATGAGCTAAGCAACAGGGGAAAAAGGCAAGTTCTTTTAAAATAGTGTTTAATTTCATATTACTTGCAAAGAAAAGGAAGGAAACCCAGCTAAATCATGTGGTTAATATTTATTTTAAAAATTCATCATAATATCCTGAATTCCCTGCAGTAGTCCGGAGCCTTTGAGGGTGACCCCTCCCTCCTTCCACATGACAATTTCTAGAAACTATTAAATATCATATTAATACACTTCTAAGGGAAAAAGGAAAAATATTTGAGTTGGCATAAGCTCTGCTGAGAAGATTGGCTCCTGCATCCCAGGTGATCCAGCCAGGCAAATAACCAAACAAGGAAAAGGGGAGCAGCAAAGAGGAAAAAGAGTTTCCTTCATCTGCTCTGACTTTCGTCCTTATTGCTGGAGAAACCTGGAAAAACTATCAAGTTTTTACATGAACTTTGAAAATTCCTCTTAGTGAATCTATTTGCTGTTGCTAATAACCCTCTAATTAAAGGTTTTTATTTGGAGTACAAATAAAACCCAGAACCAGCATTTCTTGCTTTTCAGATGGGAATGGTATATATATATTTTTTTCTTTTAATTCATCCTCATTATATCCAGTTTGTCCCTTTATTTTCACAAATCCAAGCTTCCCGTACCACGGTGCCATCAGACCTCAGCACCATTTCAGCCCTCTCCAACCAGCCGTCAAACCACATCCAACCAGAGTTTTGGATGGTAATTTTGAAGATAAATCATAAAATTTTGGACAGTAACTCAGGATATGCCAATAAGAGCAGCCAGGTTAACAGGATATTACAGAATAACAGAGAAAATATGACCAATCATCCCAAATCATCAGCTCTGCAAACACCTGCAGAGAGGAAAAATACTCCAAATATTTTTGTTAGGATTTATTTGGGAGAAAATTTTTATAGACACATATTTATCCTTTCTTTCAGAATATGTAAATAATACAGAGTATGATTTGTCACATTCCTTGATTTCATGACAGTTGCAACAGGCAACTGAGGAATAATTTCATTTTAATTATAGTTCAGTTGATTTTCTCTTTAATTACTGAAGTTAGATGACTAAGGCACCGAAATATGTAAAACACAACCTTTCCATACAGTAAATTTTCTTTAATAATAACAACGGTATTTTTATTGTTTCCAGTCTGCAGAACATAATTTTTCAGCCATGGAAAGCAGTTACTAATTCTTGAATTGTGTATTTTTCATTTCCTTACAAAATATTGGAAGGAGTTTTGTTCTGTATGTTGCTATGGGTACAGAGTTCTGTGTAAAAGATTTAGGATTTCACAGGTTTGACATTGGAGGGAGGTAAAATGTCTAAAGTTGCCTGTCTCAACAAGACAAAAGCCATCAGGGCTGAAAATACAGCCCTCGGGCTCCTCCTCTGGCCTTTGCTTTGCTGCCAGCCTGGACAAGGGAATGCAGCTTTCCTTGTCTCTCTGGGGCTCTGGATTTGGGAAAACCAAACAGGAACAATGCCCTGAGAACCCCTCAGCGACAAATCACGGGCGGCATATTTTTCCGTGGTGGTTTATGACTTAAATAGAACTCGGAATTCTCCAAATTCCCTGCTTTTTTTCACAGACTTTCTAGAAGGAGCTTTACTGGTGAGGAAAGGGGATGTTTGGAAGCTGCAGAGCGATGTTAATTTTGCTCCCCAGTCTGTCACCACTGGAGTGGGTTTCTGGTTGGGTCACCAGAAAATAAACTTGTTCCAAGGGCTTTTCCAAGCAGATAAGATCCCGAACGAGGTGCCGGTGCCAAATATCACAGAAAGCCTCGCACAACAATGCCTTGCAAAGAGCGACATTTAGATGAGGTTGTTAAATGCAGGGAGGAGGTTATGTGTATATAACACATTCAGGAGCACTTGGGAATTTTTGGAGCCATTTTCTGCTGTCTTTTCCGAGTCAGTTTTCTGACTGACTTCTGCAGGAGTTTTGCTTGCATAAAAGCTGCTGGATTCAGCTCCCGGTCCAAACATTTGGGTTGCAATGTGCCTGGAAAGCCAGAGGAATTAAGATATTTGCCCTGCTCTCTCTGCACTGGAGCTGACTCCCCAGCACCCTTGTGCTCCTTGGAAAATCCCAGCTATAGTTTATCTGAAATTAATTTGCCCGCACTGTTAAGTCAATTACCCAAAGGAACAGAGACTCGATTAAAAATCTATTTAGTTCTATAGGAAACAGTATACTTGGGATCAATTTTTTTTTTCCCTGCTCCACTGCAAGGAATCTTATTGTATCCCTGTATAAATAATAAAGGTGGTGCACTCTCCTCTCCTGCTCAAGCATGACTGAGCAGATACAGATTGTGCAGCGCTCGTGTCACGAGCACCCGGAGAGAGACAGGAGGAAGAATATCCCAAACACAACCTCCAACCCAGGGCTTGGAGTGACCCCATGCACGGTTCGGATGTGCAGGGCCACAGGCACTGCTGGCTCCCTGTTTTCCAGGGGATGGTTGTACCTGTCTCACCTAGAGAAATGTTCCTATTGTCAAGCCTACAGCAAAGTGTGTCCAGACAGATTGGTGTTCTGCTCAATGGAGCCCACATGAATCATGTATTAGTTCATTTAAAAGCACTTTGTAGACAAACATGCTCAGTCTATCAGCAGGCTCGGGGATGCAAATACTTCACTCAGTGTATATGAGCCCTGACAGGACATCTGTGATCCATGGGATTGAGAACCAGCTCCTTCCACATTAAGCAATAACAAGCAGAAAGGCTTCGCTGTATTTTGCTCTTTTTCAGCAAAATGAAAATTTAACTTTGCCATCACGTTGGGAATGGAGTAAACACTAGCCACTGAAAACTAGCAGCAGGAAGAGGTAAATGATTTACAAGATATTCTTCAATCATTTAGCACATATTTGGTTAGGGGCTAGAGTATTCCTGAAGAAGGCAACAGTTCTCCAGGAACCTTAATCCTAAAATACCTGCTGCGTGGGACTGCTTCGGAGGTAAGGAGGCATTGCAAACATTTAGATTCAATAACTGCTAAAGGCATCTTTTGTACACTCTCTGCTCGGCAGATGCTGATTGCTTCCTGTAAATTAAAGCGAGCTAATGAGTGCCTGCAATAGCAAAATATTTGGTGGACTCTCATTAGCAGACACAGTGTGTGGAATTAATTTCACTGAGAGAATTGTAGGATGATTTATATATAGAAAATGTAGTTTGCAAAAGCAGCCTGGAAGAGATTCAGACACGGATGGACTTTGCCTATAAGTGGTTCCAAATTAATTTAATTTGTGAAGGAGAAGTCTGTAGTACTGTAAATACTGTTAGCACGAGTGCCAAACTTATACCAGTGTGGGGAAGGTTGCTTTCAGCCTCTCCTCCTTGATGCTGGTGATATTAAGATATTCCTGTAAGGAATATCTTAATGAGAGTAAAAACCCTTCAATTTTATAGTGCTTTAATTTTCTCCTAGCCCTGGGCTTTTCTAACTGCTAAGACAGTGTGTTTACTAACATTATCCCCTGCCTCTTTTAATTACATGGTCAAATCCGAGTGACTCCTACCTTCACATTAACTGACACAAGCCTCTCGCCCCTCCAGAGTATGGCATGATCATTCTTTGATCCTCAGAAAATGCAGGAATCCATTTGTTCATCTGGAGTCCTAATTTTTCCTTAGCAGTAAACCAAGTCCTGGAAATAGTAACTCAGGCAATCAGAGTATTGTTACTGTTCCCAGAAAGGTAATATTTTTGAATAGCTCTGCATATTTAACAAGGAAGATGTGTTTTGAGCAATTTTTAATAAGGTAATATTTTACTTTTCCCATTTCACCCTTGCAGGAAACTGCAGAGATCAGTTCTGGATTGAGATTGCATCCCCAGTCTTGGATCCTTTAACATCCCAGAAGGAACACATGAAAAAGAAAAATCCCCCTACTTACACAGTGAATAGGTGCTAACAGCTTTAAAGAATTGCCTACCAAATATTAGGTGCAATTTAAAACTACATTTAAGGCAGAAAGGGTGGTTTAAAAGTCTATGTGGCCAGCTAAAAGTCAGAGGGAGAAAATGACTTGAACACATGTTGGATGAACTTCTGTCTGTGTGGGAGATGCAGCAGTGGTGGGATAAAATATCCCCCGCCTAAAACAATTGGGCAGGTTCTGTCCCTGCTCTGCCGTGTGTTCCATGATTCCAAACCTGGGCAAGTGCTTTGAGATCATTTCTGTTTTGCTATAAAAAGAAACACAACTGTGCTATCTAAGCACTGTGGAAGATTATTTATATTGAAAGACATCCTTAGGCTAAACTGTTAAATGAGGATAATGGATATCAGGCACCCAAGGCACGCGGAGGACTCGTTAATGAATTAGTTGGGGAAACAGAGTCAGATGCTGGGCTCAGGTAGAGGCTGGGTGGGTAAATGTGCTTTTAGAGGAGCAGCAGGACCGAGGAGGGGTCATGGCATGGGAAGAGCTGGAAAAAGAGGATAAAATGATCCGTACATTCCCCTACACCTGCTTCCAGGGCTGTCCGAGGCCGCTCGGGTTACACGGTACAATATTTGTTCAGAATATTGTCTGTTAGATCAGTTTAAACATGTGCTGGAATTTATTAGATATTTATTAGCTTACATTTAAGCCCTAGTCTATTTTACAAGCCCGATGCCCCCTGTTTTATGTAAAAAGGATATTTCAATAAATATAATTTAAATTAGTTCGTAACTTGATAACTTGCTATCCTAATGAAACCTGCACTAATGACTGCCTTCGCTAGGCAATTCCTTATTTTGAGAACCTGTTTTAAAATATTCATAACGTATCTGGTGCGGCGTTGTTTGAACTGTATTTAATAGACATCTCAACTCTGGGATTTTCCCTGTGGTTTGCAGAAGTCACTGTCAACAGTGGCTCTTCCAGCACCTTCTCTGGTGGGTGTGGGATGGGAGAGAGGGTTGGAGCTTCCTGGCAGCAGGGGCAGAGACCCCACATGTGTCCTTTGCATCCCAAGGGAAAGAGAACCTGGCACACACCTGAGAAAAAATCCCAAATGAAATAACAGCCCAAGCCATAATCAGGAATAATGGTTTCTCATGGATTTAATAGCAGTGTAAGTACCTAAAAGGCAATAACCCAACGTCTCTGCTGTCTGAAGAGCAACTCTGACATCTCGTGTTAGTCTGTGCTGACAACTAAATGAGTTGTCATTCAGTCAAGTGACAACTAAATGAGTTAAAGTCACTCTGTGGCTTTCCCTCTCCATGGAGGTGGGTTTGATGAGGAAGTGGAGTAGATGAGAAGCACCTGGAAACTTGTGGGTTTTTTCCTAACAGGACGTATTGCCCAACTGTCTACAAAAACACAGGAATTTACCATTCCCCGGACCCACGCAGAGCCTGCACCTCTCCAGACCAGTGGCAGATCAGACAAGATTTCCCACTCCTGATGGATCAGCAGGACCTTCCAGGGTGGTCCCACACTAGACTCCACTTCCCTGGGAAGTTTTGCTTCCTGATTAATGAAGAAGCTGCCCTGCCAGCCCTGGGATGTTCCATGGGGAGGAAGAACATGCTGGGCAGCAACGGAAGCACAACCACTGCCCCTAATGCAGCCCAAACCCCCCCAAAGAGCCACTCTTGCCCACCACCACCCCCAAAGAACGTCTCTGCCCTTTAAGTGCTGTGCCTCCTCCTCAGGGGGCTCCTAATGCACTTCCCTCCTTCTGCCTCGCTGCCTGCCAGGGAAGGACGTGCTGGGGGCCCCTGAGCACCCTGCAGTCACGAGCAAAAAGGGAAAGCCAATATACAAACTGCAGTGATTAATATTAAACATGGAATGTGCATCTAAAGACACTATTAATGTTAATGACAAAACAACAACACGACAACAAAGGCTGGGGACAGCAGACAGATGAACGCTTGCAGATGTGGAGGGGTTGGGAACAAACGCCAAGAGCTGCTCTAAGTTGGTTGCTGCTCAGTGCTTTCACTTTGGTGGTACCTGAACAAATTTGCCTTGATAAAATACTTCGGGAAAAAGTTAGATTTAACCTTGGCTCAGTGCAAAAACTTTAGACCCAACCCAGTGGAACGTGAAATTATTCTCCAAATGCAAATTAGCTGGTGATGTGATTAGCACTCACGACAGCCATATTAATTGTTTGAACCCTAAGTTGACTACTGGTTGTTACAGGGATTGTCCTGATCACCCCTGAATGTGGGGGCATCCCTATCCTGCTGTTACTGGGACGCTGAGTTGCCATCCTGCATCACCTCCTGTCAGAAAATGTTCACACCCAAGAATCATCATCGATGAGAAAACAAACCAACGCAAAACCTCCCTCAGTGGCAATTTCCAAGGAGAAGAGAGCATCAAACGGATTTTAAACAGGCAGGAACCCAGCACATGAGCAGAGTTTGGGCCAAATGTCCTGCCAGGGGCCAGTCAGCAGGAGCCCACTGCCAAGACCTGGTCCTTAGATCAACACCTCGGCCGTGATAAAAAGCTGCTCTTTAAATCAAAGGCAGCTCACAAACGAAAAAAAAAACCCCAAAGACATAAATCTGCATTGGCTTCCAGCCCAGTGTGATCTTCCAGTGTATTTCTGCTGATGCTACTTCTGGGATGGGACAAAGGAAATGGATGACACGGAGACGGCTGTGGCAGGAAGACCACCAGATTGCCCGTAAAGAGGAGCAGGCAGTGGTGGAGGTGACATCCTGTATTGGGCTGCAAGTTCAGCTCCAACTTTTTTGCTGCCTCCTGGGAACTGCAGCAGCTCAGTCAAGTCAGCTCGAGGTTTGAAATGTGCTGAGGGACAAGGTACTTCGTGCCCATGGGTGTAGCAAAGGAGCAGGGCTGGTTCTGGCAATGTTTTTAGGAAAACAGGAAGAATCCTAAGTAATGGAAGGGACCAGAAAATCTTTTGTCACTTCAAGTTCACCATCAAATTTTTGTTGAAAACCACCTAAAAGCAGAGCAGTGATGGAACTCTGAGAAATATCCTAATCAGACGCACACCATGCCCAAAAGCCAAAATTCATCTCCAAAATATCAGTGTTGTATCTCTTCTTTAGAAACTGCTATGTAAATGCTTCCAAATTATTTCACTTACAGGTGTTTGTTTTAGCAATGAATTATTTGACCCCATTCTGACCTCACTCAGGACCTCAACAAACCCATCTCTGAGACATCACTGAGAGATGAAAAAAGAAGTTACAGATGTGTGCTCCTCACAAGGAGTATCTATCAAGGAGGACACAGTCAAAAGGGTCACCAAGACTTTTTTCCTGTAAGAAAATGAACAATAAAAATTGTTCACCATTTGGTTTTGGGGCTGGGTTGTTTTGTTGGTTTTTGGGGGGTTTTTTTATACAAGAGAATGAAAATCTGTTTGCAGTTGTAACTTTTACAGTACGTCACGTATTTTCTTTTTTTTTCCCCCTCTTCCATAATTATTTTTACAGAGAGCTGTTCTTTCAATCAGGTCACTGATCTCTGAAAAACAAACCTTCAAGGCTGCTTTTGAAAAATTGGACCTTCCTTTCCTTTCAATCGAAAGATTCACAACTTTCCCGTACGAGCCAAGACTCAAAAAATAACATAAATCCTTTCAGTGCTGTCTCTCTCTTTGCCTGTGTAACAGATATTTCTGCTAACATTTACTTTTGTAATTTTTCACATTATTCTAGCTCTCAGAGGTTAATATTTACCATTCATTTCGATATTCACAAACTACAGAGGTAGGATTGCAAATATCCGCCCTGGGAAAATGAGCAGCTCTGCCAGAAAATATGTTCGAATTTCTTTCTGGAACTGTGGGAGACAACACACCACTGACAACATTTCACTGGATTCATCTGTTCGTGTTTTAAACATCTGCACAATCAATTCATCCAGCACAACAGCTGGAATTTCAAAAGGATAACCAGATAATTACAGCAAATGAGGTTTAGTCCCTTTGAACAGTGAAGACGCACTCAGCAAAATATTATTAAAAAACCAGGTAAAGTGATAAATAGAAGGGACATCACTGAAATTACATCCCGAAACTGACCCCAAACACTCATTTTCTGGGAGGCATCTACAAATAGAGAAGACACTGAGCAGCAGCAGCAAAATTCAACAGAGCTGCCTGCACAAGCTGACCCACTGCTGGCAATAATATCAAATCATAAATGAATTAATTTGCTTGCTGACCAAGTAGTTTGCCATATTAAAGTGCAAGTTTGCAAGACATGTATTCTATTATCCCAGACTGCACTCTTGACACTTTGCATTAGGAACATTTAGCATTCAGCCTTTGATACTTTGAACACTGAGCACAATGAAGTTGTCAGCACAAAGGAGGGTTTTATTCAATTTTGAGATGTAACAAGCGAGGATCTTGCAGAACCACCAGTAAGAAGGGTGAAACAATGGAGAGTTGATGAATTGAGGGGGAAGGAAGGGAGGAAAGGGAAAAGGGAAAAGGGAAAAGGGAAAAGGGAAAGAGAAGAGAAGAGAAGAGAAGAGAAGAGAAGAGAAGAGAAGAGAA
>NW_024581784.1:0-49058 GCF_017639235.1 Corvus kubaryi
AACGGCGTACGGCCCGCGCTGCGCCAACGGCGTAGGCGCCGCGCCGCGCCCGTGCGCGCCCGCGCGCCAGCGGCGCAAGCGCGCTTCGTGAATACGGCCCGCGGGGCGGAGCGCGGCGCAAGCGCAGCGGGCGCGAGGGTGGCGGCGCAGCGGCGCTGGCGTAGCGCGCGTTCGGGAATAGCGGCCGGCAGGCGGCGGCGTGCCTTTGCGGCAGCGCCGCGCGCTTTACGGCAGCCCCGGTTAACCCCGCGCTGCCCGGCGCCGCTGATCGCGACAAGCGCCGCTGTCGCGACAGGGCCAGCGCTGCATCAGCGCCCTGCAGGGGGGGAGGGCGCAGCTCTCACACAGGGAACAGGCCGCGCTGTAGTGTGCCTTGTAGGGTCCGGCTCCGGCGTGGGTTGTCGCGGTGCTGTCGCGACTTGGATGCCACCGTCCTCCGGGTGGGGTACGGGCCTGTTGCGGGGACAGCATGGGGTGTATCGACCCAGTTAGAGGGGACAGGCCCTAATATGTGAGCGAGCCCCTCAGCGGAGTACAGACCCCGTGCTGGGGTAGAGTCCCTGTTGTGGGGTACAGCGCCTGTTTTGGGGTACAGCCCCATGCTGGAGTACAGCCCCTATTTTGGGGTACAGCCCCCGTGCTTGGGTACAGGCCCTGTTTTAGGGTACAGCGCCTGTTTTAGGGTACAACCCCTGTGCTTGGATACAGACCCTGTTTTGGGGTATGGCCCCTGCTCTGGGGTATGGCCCCATTCTGGGGTACAGCCCCTTTTTGGGGCACAGTTCCCTCCTCACATCCATCCCCACCACAGACCCTCTGGGGCAACCTCGGGATGGGGAATGGGGGTCCCGCAGAGGGGGCACAGCTGTGGTACCTCTCCGATGGGAACAGAGGGGAGTTGGGGTGGGATTTTACAGGCATTGCTGCCTTTTTGGGGACATCAGCTCCGAGCAAAGCCACTCTGAGGGAGGCAGAGCTGCTGCCATCCCACTGCCATCCTGCTGCCTCGCAGGGGACAGAGCTCCAGGACAGTGGGATCTGCTGGGACAGGAGCCAGGCAGGGACACAGGAACCAGGCAGGGATGCAGACCCCAGTGCCACCTCCTAAAGCCTTTCATTTTCCTCTGATTGATCACCTGGGGACAAATACTCCATCCCCGAACCCCCTCAGCGAAGGAGGGCACAGCCAGAGGATCGTTTCTTTCTCACCCCTTTTTTTCTCAACCCCCAAGTTTGAGAATTTCAGGGTAAGGTTGGAGGGAGGGGACACCCCTGCACAACCCTGCTGGTCTCACCTTCACCTCAGCATGGAGCAGATCCACCCCAAAAGGATTTTCAGGCAATGGGAAAATGAGTTTGTGTGGGTTTGGGGGACAATCAGGTCTTCAGCCACCGGCATCACCCCAAGTACCCATTTCACCATTTCCAACTGCTTGAGTTGGTTCTCTCTCCTGTGACAGAAATGTTGCAGGGAAAAGCTCTCCCCACAACGTTTGGCTGAAGGACTTTTCCCTGTGGGTGTTTGCTCCTACAAAAAAATGCTGATTTTAGAGAACCAGGAAAATTCTGAAAGCATGAATTCCAGCTGCTCCCATCCTGTTCCTGTGCTGTGACACAGCTCAGGAGGGTGGTGAGGGGCCATGCCCCATGTCCTGCCCCTGGAGAGGATAAAACCACCCCTTGAGAGGATAAAATCACTTCTGGAGAGGATAAAATCACACTGAAACCCTCCCTTTCTTCTTTGCCCCATCCCACCCCCCCAGTCTGCGATTTTGTGGCGATTTCACACACTTTGAGAACTCACAAGCTGTTCAGACGTTTGGCTGCAGAACTGAACCACCCTCTGAAGCAGGAGAGTGGGGAAGAAGGGAGGTTTGATTTTATTTCAAGGCAGATCTCCAGCGGTGAGCACACGGTGTGCCAAAGGCCTGCAGAGACACGAGCAGCTCATGCCACGGAACCAGCGCGGGGAGCAAGAAAAGCCAGGGAATTTCTGCTGGGAAAGCATCCAGCCAGGAACCCTGTCCCTCTCCTGTGGGCATGAGACAATTCAGGCTCATTCACAAGCAGACAACACAAAGGGACCACTGTGACTGCACGGGAGAATGGGAGAACGAGCTGCTGCGGGGCAGGTGGGCAACACCTTCCCAGCTGGAACATCCCGGCCTGGGAAACTGGAGAGTGACAGAAACACAGCAGGAACCAGAGAAAAGGAGAAGCCAGGCCCTCACAGTGTCCTTCATGCCCTGATGCCAGGGATCCAGAGCTTTTTGGGAGCTCCTCAGGGTGGGGGGCTGAGCTTGGCTGTGCAACCACCCCCATTCCCGAATCCGGGCGCGTTCCTCACAAACCCTTCCCAGTCCTCCTGCAGCAGAGGCAAAAAACCCCCTCATTCCAAGTGCCAAGGTCCTGCCTGAGTGGCAGCTGGAGCAGGAGCTTAAAATGTGCCTCGTGCTCAGATTTTGAGGCCCTGGAGCAAGAATTTGAGGAAAATCCAATTCATCCTCATGCTCAACACACCAGGGCACAGCAGCAGCTGTGGGGAACCACTGTCAGAGAGAGAGGGATGGTGAGGGCCAGGCAGGGGAACCTGGCACAGGGCTTTGGAGAAAGGGAAGACACTGAGTTCAGCAGATGTCCCATCAACAGCTGTGATGGAAATGGCTCTTCTAGGATTAAATATCTGCCACGGAGTGGTACT
Organism: Corvus kubaryi; assembly: GCF_017639235.1. Classification (NCBI taxonomy): domain Eukaryota; kingdom Metazoa; phylum Chordata; class Aves; order Passeriformes; family Corvidae; genus Corvus; species Corvus kubaryi. The sequence goes on from NW_024581784.1 coordinate 2,702, forward strand.
GGGGTGTGACACCACAATATGGTGATTTCCATATTCCCACCTGGAGTGTTGTGTCAAACTCTAGGGCCCCCACACAAGAAAGACATGGACCTGTGGGAATGAGTCCAGAGGAGGCCATGGAGTCCCTCTGCTCTGGAGCCAGGCTGGGAGAGCTGGGGGTGCTCACCTGGAGAGGAGAAGGCTCCAGGGAGAGCTCCGAGCCCCTTGCAGGGCCTAAAGGGGCTCCAGGAGAGCTGCAGAGGGACTGGGGACAAGGCATGGAGGGCCAGGACCCAGGGAATGGCTTCCCAGTGCCAGAGGGCAGGGCTGGATGGGATCTTGGGCAGGAATTGTTCCCTGGGAGGGTGGGCAGGCCCTGGCACAGGGTGCCCAGAGCAGCTGGGGCTGCCCCTGGATCCCTGGCAGTGGCCAAGGCCAGGCTGGACATTGGGGCTTGGAGCAGCCTGGGACAGCGGGAGGTGTCCCGCCCGTGGCAGGGGTGGAACGAGATGGGCTTTAAGGTCCCTTCCAACACAAACTATTCTGGGATTCTGTGGTAACTTTGGAAAAACATTTTGGGTAATAAATTCAGCCATGTGCTAAAGGGAGTCAACTCACCTTCACTGTCCAAGCCCATTTACTCCAGGGATAATGGTCTCCTTCCAGGCAGGAACTGGGGAAAGCAGACACCAGCACTGCCAGGGGCCAGCACGAGGCTCTCTGCACTGTGGAAAGGCCACAAAAATGACCTCAGTGCTTGGGAGATGGGACTTTGTCCACACTCTGCTCTCCAATCCCGTTGTTAGAAGATGGGAGTAAGAGCAGCACCTTTGGTCAAAGTTGATGGGGCGTCTCTGAGAGTACAAAGCACAACGAGCCACTCACACCCATCCCCAGCACAGAGGATGAGCCTCATCCATCAACGTGCTGTTCTTTCACAGAGAGAACAACATGCAGTGGGAGACTTTGGAGGAAAATAGAGCTTTTGCCATTTCCCTCTGCCAGATAACTCCGGTTACCTAGGAACAGACACTTCTCCAATGCGGCCAGTTCTCCTCATCAAGCACAGGATGAGCATTTATTGTCTTGTGATTAGGAGAAAAACACAAAACAAAACCCAGAGCTCCACGGGTGACATGAAACATTGCACACAGACACGCCACGTGACGCCCGACCACACCAGGAGCCAGGGCCGGGTTAATGGTGTTAAGAACTCTTAGAGATCTATTGTAAACATTTAAAAACATACAGAGGAGTCCAAAAAAAAAAAAAAATTAAGCCATGGCTGTTCAGGCAGCATGTTGGGTCAACTTTCTGGAATTATGGTTTCTGGCATTGAAGAGGAGGGAGGGGGGTGAGATGGCAGATCCCACCTGGGGGTGCATTGAGCTCCACAGGGATCTCAGGCAGTGCAGGCTAATGGGGGGTGGTTCTGGTGTCCAGCTCCAACCATTCCGCTGGGCAGGCTCCCAGGCACCTCCTCCCCTTGCATCAAGCATTTCCAGTGTGACTGAGGGTGGGTGCTTCAACACAGCCCCCATATTCTCCAAGGGGAAAATCCCAAAGAGAAGGAGGATGTGGAGCCCCCAGCAATGCTTCTCCTCTTGGTTCCTTCGAAACCTCCAACTTGACACACTAAAATGGGGCAGGAATCAAAGGGTTTTGAAGAATTTTGGCAAGAGGCCGAGGATGGCGAGAGGCAGGACCGAGGGACACGGATGCACCATGTCCTGGCTCCCAAGTGTGGCCAATCCCACCTTCAGCCCCGCTGACCCTCACCCCGTGGTGCATCCATCGTATTTCCAGGGAGTCAACGCCAGGCAGTTCTTTCATCACTCCGATGGCAAGCGACAGAGAACACTTAAAATTACACTTGACACAGGACAAAGGCACCTAAAAGCTTCACAACACCATCAGGTCATGTTCTGTTAAGAAGGCTCCAAGAGCTCATCCTCCCAAGTGCATTGCACACTCTCCAGGAAAAAGCCCTGGTGCTGGGAGCACGTTGGTGTCCCAGAGCCAGCGGAGGGCTGCTCCTGCAGCAGGGGGTCAGTGTGGCTGTAAACGCAAATTCGGGGAGGCTCTGCCCTCCCATCCAGGGTTGCTTTTGCTTTGGCCCTGGTAACACAGGGGTCGTGCAGACTCCAGGCTGTGCTTCCCTCATTATTTACAGTGTGACACAGGACGAGTTAATAGGGAAACAGGGAATTCTGCAGGGGCGAGGGGGAAGCGGGAGCTCTCCTCCATGAACTGTGATTTCATTAGATAAGGCACGTGTAGAGAAAAATTTTCAAAAGATCACTTGCAAATCAATTCCACCTAGCTAGGACCATGTCCCTGTCCCTTTCCAGGAGCCAGTTTTGTTTTCCAGTTGCTCACTGTGAATTTGGAGTGACCCCATCAGCAGCCTGCCAAGGCAGCAGGCTCCGGGTCTGATCCCCAGGGTGCCCAAACCCTCCTGGGTCTCCCAAATGGAGCACTCTGGATCACTGGCCAAAACTTTGAGCGCCAAAGACTTGGAACACTCACTCCCTATAAAAAAATTGGGAACTGACCTCCCAGTTGGGACGGGTTTGAAAAAATTCACAGCAGGCTGAGGGGGGAAGAGGAAACCGCAGCCTTTGCTGCTTGGATTGCTGTAGGACACTGGGAATTGGATGGCTCAGGCACAGAATGGAGATGAATGACAAGGTGGAGGATAATCTCAGGGAAAACAATCCCTCTCAATAGCTTCATCCTCCCTTCAGCTGATCCTTGGAGAAAGGCAGGAATCTCTCTCTCATGGAAGTGCTGCCAGCCACAGCCAACAGCAGCCATGAGGACTAACAAGCTTCCCTTGGTCTCCCAGACCCCACTGTAATGTCTGGAGTTCAACCACACCAGCAGAAGGCAGAATTAAACTATTCATTGTAACAGAAGCATTTCCAAACCACACTGGGGCCCCAGCACTGAGATAATCATTATCTTGCATCCGGCTCCTGGCCGGGAACCCGGGAAAAGGGAGTCCCAACAGGACAAGGTGTGTCCAGTGGGGCATTCCTTGGGCCAGCACAAAACCTGGCTGGAAGTTACACAGTGGGGAGATCTCGTGCCGAGTCCCTGTACCAGGGTGAACATCACCAAGGCCCAGTGTCAGCTCTGCACTGGTTTCCACTGGGCTTTGATTCAGGCTTTAGTGAGCAATCCTGAACCTAAGGAGATGAATCTGCACCTTTGGAACGTGTGGATCCGGCGAGAAGTTCTGGCAGCAGGGAAAGCAAGACTTGTAGCATCACAACAGTCTGAGCCAGGCAAATGAGGACTCGTGGGGACTTCACATCCGAGGACTCACCCAGGGCACGCTCTGTTACCTGCAGGGATCCTCCCACGGGGGGTGGGGCTTTCACAAATCACGTCAGTGTCACCAGTACCAAGTAATTGAAGGGCTGCATTTCCCTTAGAGTGAAAAATTCCACATTATTCATCCAGGAGAGTAAACACCAGTTGCTACCAATGCTCTGATTGCATTTGCTGCAGACGGCGTGGTGCTGAGCTGTGCATTCCATGGAAGCTGAGCAGGAGCAGGAGCAGCTGTGGTAGTGTTGCCATCACGGGGAAGCTGAGCCTTTTCCAGGGATGGTCAGGAGAGGATTCCCTCAAGCAAGGGCAGTGAAGGGTTTGTTCTCAGTCTGCAACGAGGCAAATACTGGTGACTCAAGGCAAACAAAAAGCTTTCTGCCACAGCCGTGCAGTGCAGTGGAGGTGGGAAGGGCTGAGAGCACGGACATTCCGCAGGGATCAGGAGACAAGAACCAGAGAGGTCCCCGAGATGAGTGGGGTGCTTGGGGGGAATGCAAATGATCTTTTCCAATAACAAGAATAAAAAGACCAAAAAGGAGAGAATCCAGGCAGTTTGCAGCTGTCGCTGCTTAAGGCCATTGGTTTCCAGAGGGATAGTTGGGCACTGTGGGATACTCTGGCAGGCTGTTCCCAGAAAAATTGCTGTACTGGGCCTCCCTGCTGGGAGGGTTCCTCCATGCGCCGCTGTTCCACTCATCTTGAGCCTTCTGGAAGCTTCCACCAGCCCCTCGGTAGATTTTATGTACCTAAGGGATAAAAGGGAGGAGAGGAGAAGAGTCAGCACCAGGAGCCCAGAGCTGTGCCCCTGCAGAGCCACTTGGGAACGGGATGGTGGATTTGTTCCTCTCTCCGTGAAGAGCTGGATTTCCGAGGAACAAAAGCACAAAAAATGCAATAATGCAGTGAACAGAGGTGCAGATAGAGAGTATCAACCCAACACTTGAACCCATCTCAGCTGCATGCCCAGGATTCAGGATCCCACAGCAAGGCAGACAGCCCAGGCCAGGGGGTTGAAACCGCTCCAACACAGACACCACTGCTTCCACAGGGCTTCTGTTTTCCCCATCTGCCAAAGCTTTCCAGAGAGTCCTACTGCAAATCCTTCTTTCTGCAGAGACCCAATTCCCACCCTGCCACCTGGTCCCCACTGCAGATGCTTCACCACTGACCATCCCAAAGAGCAACAAATCATGGAATCACAGGATTGTTGAGGTTGAAAAAGACCTGCAAGACCACCAAGTGCAACCATCATGCCAGCTCCACCATCATGTTCACCACGAGCCCATGTCCCCAGGGGCTACATCCACTTGCAGGGATGATTATTCCACCACTACCCTGGGCAGCCTGTTCCAATGCTTTACAACCCTTTCTGTGAAAATAAATGCTCCCTAATATCCAATCCAAACCTCCCCACTTCACACAGCCTCAGGTTGCTCCACATGAAGCTTGCTTTGCATGACATAAAGCAACATCACCACACGACACCGTGACAATTTCCAGCCTGAGCTGTCTTGTGCTGTCTGGATTTGTCCTCCAGAAACTCTGAGAAACATCAGCTGACTGCACTGTGAAACCTTTCAAAGCAGTGATGCCTTGTGGTGGTTGCTGAGCTGCCTCTTTGCATTATTGTTACACACAGCAGGGATACTCCAAGTCAGAGAGATCTGAAGAATCCCAGAATGGTTTGGGTTGGAAGGGACCTTAAAACTCCTCTCATTCCACCCCCCTGCCATGGGCAGGGACACCTTCCACTAGAAGAACCTACCCTTAAAAGGCAGATGAGCATCGCGACCGCTGACATTGTGAACATGATGGCAGGGAAGAGCATGAACACAGCAGCTGCCACGCTGGTGCTGAAGAAGGTGATGGCTGCCAACCATCCACTGGAAGAAACAGAAAAAGAGATACAATATCATAATAATCTGCTTTTCAAAGTGTCCTTGTTATCAGAAAAACTGTTTACTTGCTTATAAGGCCCTGGCACAGGGTGCCCAGAGCAGCTGGGGCTGCCCCTGGATCCCTGGCAGTGCCCAAGGCCAGGCTGGACATTGGGGCTTGGAGCAGCCTGGGATAGTGGGAGGTGTCCCTGCCCATGGCAGGGGTGGGATGGAATGGGCTTTAACATCCCTTCCAACCCAAACCATTCTCTGTTTCTGTGATTCGTAACCCAGAAATTACAAGGCAGCTTTGAAGCTCTTGAAAATGAAACGAACAATGAAGACAATTGACAGAATTCAATGCAGGTGTTTCCCCAAGATCTTAACTCTCACTTGCCAGCATCCCTCACTAAGCCAGTCTCAGAGCTTTAAGGGACAGCCAGCTGCACGGAGTTTGGGAAGAGAAGATATATTCCCAAGGTGCTTTTGGCTGTGCATCTAGAGACCAGAGCTGGGATCAGGGAACACCAGGGTCCTGTGATTTACACTCCATCTCCATTCCTTTGCTGACAAAAACCAGGTGAGGCATCAGCAGTTCTGAAAACAGAGTGTTATATGGAGTGCTAGGACTTTCCATTACTTGTAGTTTCAGCAGGAATTGCTCTCAAGTCTCTAAAGACAGGAAGCTATAATGCCAAACAATTATAACACAACCAGGGACAGACACTAACAAGCTCCCATTTATTACAGGAGAACTCTCACAGTACTTCTCATAGGCCAACAGTGAGTCACACACTCTGCTCACCGTGTGCTGCCAACCAGCTCTGAGGGCAAAGCTGAGCCTGACATGAGCTGGTTAAATGGTGAAAGAAATGGACACTGAGGGAAGAGCCTACAAAGAGCAACCAGCTGAAGATCACAGAGTGGTTTGGGTTGGAAGGGAGACCTTAAAGCCCAGCCAGACCACATGGGCAGGGACACCTTCCACTAGATCAGGTTGCTCCAAGTCCCATCCAGCTTGGCCTTGATTTCTGCCAACACAGCAATGAAACCTGAATCGTGCACCCCAAGAGCAGATACAGCTGTGCCACTGGGGAAATCAGAAAGCTTCTTCCTCTCCACCCTGTACAGACTCCCATCAGCCTCTCCAAGTCCTTGGAAACGGCCACAGCTCAGAGCTCCCGGGCCTGCTGGGACATTCCTGCTTACCACGCTCCCCATCCGGAGAAGCCGATCGCCTGCAGGACCGTGAGCAGGAACTGCGCCCCAAAGATGAAGAAAAAGGCCATGAAATTAAAGGAACTGTCCGACCTGTGGAGGAAGAGAGGAGGTCAGGGGGGCACTGGCACCTTGTGCTGCTTCACACCCATGTCTGACCCCACCACCACATTCAAACCCTCCACAGTGGGGACTCCAGAGGGATCCCTCCACAGCTGTGTGCTGGGAGGCTTCTTCCCCTTCCCTGGCAGTGAGAGCACACAGCTCCATGACTCAGCAGCACAGACTGTCTCCCAATAACCTGGCTCCTGCAGTTGCTCTCCCCAAGGAATTGCACGTATGATGACACACAAGGAGAGGCGGAGGGACACGAGTCTCCCACACAGAGAGTCTGAATCATTCTCTGATCAAACATCAGCCTAGCCTGATACCTGCCCAGCTCAGCCCCTGGCAAGGGGCACACAGGGGCCTGACACTGCCAGGTAGAGCTTGTCCATACACTAGAAGTGATCATTGAGCATGAGAATTCCAGCTGGGAATGTCTCAGTGTCTGCTTGCCATCATGTTCCCACACCCGTGGTAAATAATCCAGCTCTGGGACATCATAGGAGGGAAAGCAGCCATGAGAGAGCTGGGTGGTACCCTGAAAGCAGAGACACACTTCCCATCTCTGCAGGCTCCCCATCCTCAGGATGTACAGGTGAGGTCCTTGAGTTTATGCAGGTACAATAATTAGGTACAAAATGACCCCAAGCAAGATGCTGAGCAGGGACATTCACAGTCTCTGTCATGGGTGCACTGGGGGCCCAGCACTGCCCTGCCCAAGTCTGGGCTCTGCCACAATGCATCTTCATCCCATCAAACCAGCCACATCAGGCACATTCAAAGTTCCTCAAACTATCATTTTTACTGATACAAATGATTCCCATACTCTAAGGAACTCAAAGGGCCAATGATTTATCTACAAAAAACACTTCAGGTGCTTATGAGGGAGTTTGGTGCAAAAGGGAGTTAACAAAAGAGCTCCAACCACTGCCAGCTCCTGCTTAAGCCCTGAAAGTATTTAAATGCTTATTATTTTAATTATTTTTATTATGCTAATGGTTGTTAGTATTACAATTCTAGCCCCTGATGCCTAGGGAGGAGATGAGGGAGGTGAGCACGTGGAGAAGCCTCCAGCCAGGCCCACGCTCCTCAGAGCTGCCCATGTTGGTCTGGGTGTCTGTCAGCTCCCAAATGGTGGTTGTGCAAGATTTGTCATCCTTGAGTATCCTCACAATCCCACCCTTCAAATACCACCTCAGAGTACAGCAATGTGAAAGAAACACTTTAGGCAGGGCCTGCTGACATTGGTGCCTGTCAGAATCCAATTAACAAGGATTAGGCTCGAGGCTGAGCCTTCAAACAGACTCTTGCAACTCCGACCTGAAGGGGCTGGAGGAGTCTTCATTTGAAAGGATCTGCAGGAATTAGTGAGGATACAGAGAAAAGGTGATTTCTCATCCAGCTTTCTGGTGCAGATTTGCTACAGCTTTGCCCTAGCGCCAAAGCTCTGCAGCTAATTTAATTTGGGATGCAGCGGGATGAAGAAGGTTCTAGGGAAGCATCCTCGCAGGACAGGGTGCCAGCACTGAAGGGTGGCCCCCTCCAGGACAAGTGGGTCTGATTTTGCCTCTGGAATCACCACTTGTGATCCCATCAGTGCTGCCCCTCCGCAGTGATTTCCACGCCTCTTCCCAACTGCTGTCCCAGGGGATGATCCCTGGGCTCCCCTCTCTGTCCCTGGGGTTGAGTCTTTATTTAACTGCAAGTCTGTGCACAGAGTAACCTCGAGGACCTCTCAGCATTCACTTGCATAAACACATCCAAACAACGTTCAAGGAATAATGAGAAACGGCCCTTGTGGAGCCCGAGGGAGGTCAGCAGGGAGGAGTAATTTTTCCCAGACTTTAGAATGGAAATTCCTCTTTGAACAGAGCTCCAGCACTTGGAGGCCCTGGGGCTTCTGAGCTCAGGATGGGGGCAAACTCCGGCTCCAGAGGGCAAGAGTTCAGAGCTGGGATTTTCATGTCCTTTAGAACTTTGAGACAAATCCAACCCTCCTGTTTCCAGCAGAAATGACCCTCCCCTGTACTCCACGATGCCACTGGTGTTTTATCAGTACCTGCCCAGTGCTGTGGGCATACAAAGCATCAATTCAGAAGTGCATTTAAACAATTTATCGTGTACTAAACAGACAGGACCCACCTGCCACCTCCCACTTCCATCAGCTGCTTCTGCTGTTACCCAAACCAGCTCATCACTGGGTCTGGTGAATAATCAAAATCCAGAGTATCCTACCAAGAGGAGCTTCACCTTCAGAGGGCAAAGCCCTGACTGGTGTGTGGGGTGTGGTGGTGGCACTGGCCAGGTCCTTCCTTTCCCTGTGTCAGGCTGGGAACTGCTCAGGACCCTCCCAGCTCTGCCAGGCTTTACACATTAATGTCTGAGTGATGCCTCGTGGTCCACAGCAAATGCAAATGATTATTAATTAAAGCAAAAATGTAGGATGGTTTTAAATATTTGTGGAGTTTCAGAAGGACTGACTCCAGGGAACTGCTTTTATCTAAAAAGCCAAGCAGACAAGCTCTCAAGTAGCCAGAGACAGAAATCAGAAGAGTTTTCAAAAACTAATAACTTAATAGTCTTCCATCAAAATAAGCCTTAATGAAGCTTTACCAAATTAGCACCTATTGCACTAAGATGAGGGTGCTGCTAAGTTTGAGATATTTAAGTAAAACATGAATTTAACCCCCCTAGAAGTGGCAAACTGCTCACCTCCAATCTTATGTGACCCTCAGTCCCGTATCTAGTGTTTAAAAGTAGCCACATTCTTCTTCATTTCGAAAGTAAACAAGACATTCAGACTTCAAGTGCTGAACCTTCATCCCAGTCAGAGAGATCTCCCCAGCAGCACCACCCAGTAACAACTGGGGAAGCTTCCAGAGAAAATTGGACCAGAAGCACCTCCTGGGCTCCTACTCACCGAAAGGCTTTGTAGGCAGGTCGGAACCAGCAGACGTAGCCACAGGGGCTGAAGAGGATCAGCCAGAGGATGGCCAGGCCAAAGTTGACCCCGTAGCCTCCCCCGATCCACCAGGCCAGGCAGGCGATGAGGTTCACGGCCAGCGTGATGCAGTAAACTGGGGAGAGGGCAGAGGAGAAAACGTGGGGTGGGGCAGTTTCAGGACTTCATGAGAAAAGGAAACAAAAGATAATGGCTGGAGCTGTGTCAGGGGGGTTGGGATGGATCTCAGGGAAAGGTTCTTCCCCCCGAGGCTGCTGGGCACTGCCCAGGCTCCCCAGGGAATGGGCCCGGCCCCGAGGCTGCCAGAGCTGCAGGAGCGTTTGGACAGCGCTCTCAGGGATGCCCAGGCTGGGGTTGTTGGGGTGTCTGGGCAGGGCCAGGGGCTGCACTGATGGTCCTTGTGGGTCCCTGCTAACTCAGGATGTTCCAGGACTCTATGAAGCCCCCAGGATTCCAATGGGAAAGGTCCCTGGGGCAGCAATGCAGCTGCTCCGAGCGAGTCGCAGGCTCCTGTGTGACCCTGGAGCTGGGAGCACAGGAACATCCAGCTCCAGAGGGATCCTGCAGCAGAGGGATGAGGGAACTCTTTTACAACCTGTCAAAGGATGGAGAGCTTGGGTAGCAACTGATGTGACCAACACACGACTCAGGCCAGTGTTATTATGAATTATGAGCAAGGTCTAAGCTCCATTTGTAGCAAAACCCTTTGTGAGAGGAGAGGGGGGTAACCCTGCCCCTGCCTCTGAATGACTCTGTGCTTGCTGGGGCTGCCTCAGGAGCTATCTCAGAGCCAGCTCAGTGCCTTGCAGGCTCTCTCTCCACTTCCCTGGGCCTCTGAGGAAGCCTGGATACCAGCTTGAGGGCTTGAAGTGCTGCCTTGAGCAAGGGGATAAACAAACTCCAATCAGGCTGAGAATATGGGACCATAGGGGTGGCTTAGAGGTCTTTTCACATTCCTGTTCCTGTCACTTGGATAAAAAGGAAAGTTGACAAAGGCCCCCAGAGCACAGCAGTGCTGCAGTAAGTAGTAGTACGTGAAGGGATGCTGCTCTCCCATTTTTCTGGAGCTCACATCCCTGGAAAGGGGGTTCAGCCACAAGCCAGGGCTCCCTGCACCTGTCCCTGCATCCCCCCAGGCACTGCCAGGGTCAAAGAGGCCAATTTACAAGCTCCTATTTTGGAAAACTGGTGGTGACTCTTCAAACCCTTTGTGGTAACCTGTATCAACAAGCACAGAGAAAGGAGACAGTGGAAGGTCCAAACACCAAAGACCCTCCAGCACAGCCTGGTGATGAGCTCATGGGAACACTCTGGACCTTGGCCTCAGTTATTCAGGCAAAATTAAATCCCTGAATTTCTCTTCACCTGTGCCAAGGGTCCTGCCCATTCCCTGCTTCACCCCCTGCCATGGCTCTGCAGCTCATCTGCACATCACTGCCTTGGTCCTTCTGACTCTTCCCTCTCCTCCTGGGCACTGACCCACCTGCCTTCACACAGCCTGGGAGTCCTAAACAAATGCAAGGTTTTATGGTCACAAAATTATATTGACAACGCAGGAGAATGAAACCTACACCCAGCTGCTACTTCTGACTTACACTGAGAGTAAAATAAAACACTGTTTTACTGCAAAGAAAATGTCTTCTGAGTAGCCAACAAGGCTTAACACACAATGGTTTGGATGTGTCTTAATGTTGGGGGGGAAGAAAGAATAGTAGTTATTTAAATTAATTAATTTTAGGTATTTAAACTAACAGTTTGTAGATTCCCCATTCCTAGCAGTGTCCAAGGCCAGGTTGGAGCACCCTGGGATAGTGGAAGGTGTCCCTGCCCATGGCATGGGGTGGCACTGGATGAGCTTTCAGGTCCCTCCAACCCAAACTGTTCTGGGATTCCATGAATCTGATATTTCATTTATACACCAATTAGCTGTACTTCTCCAAATATTCATTTTCAGAAGGTATTTATTCTCTAAAAGTTACTTAATTAAAAAAAAAACCCAACAAAACAATGCCAAGCCAAGAGCATCTACAAAGTTTTAAGGAACTTTTGGCTCTCCCTGTGCCTCAGGTCGGAGTTTGTTCTCCAGCAGTGGGAGCTCTGGTACAGCCTTCCCCAAACCTCCCTCCACCTTAATCCAGTGCTCACATCCAATTAAAGTAATGAGCAATCACCCTTCCAGCAACGACTCGTGCATTTCTACTTTTCAAAACCGGCCTTTTCTTGTTTACCTCCTTCCCTCTACGTGTCTCTCTCGAACCCATGCCAAAAAATTAGGGAGACCCCAAAAGGAAGCGCGCTGCAGATGGAAATGTGAAACTCCTGGTGCAGATGGCAGCTCTCCTGGCCATGCCCAAATCCCTGGCTCTCCTCCAGCCTGCCATTAACTCGACTGAGGGACTCTTTGTTTTGGGAGAGGGGAGGACAAAGGCAGCTTTACAGCTTCGACATCGCACCAGTGAGTCTGGAGGGACAGGCAGCTTCTTCAGGCAAGAAAATTACAGAGCTCATTGCAGCAGCTCCACATAACCAAAGAACAATGGAGCCATGGATTATGCCATTATTTATGCACACAAATCTCTCTCCTACACACATCCCGTGCATCTGGAATAAAAGCCACGCCACCAAATGCAGAGCTGGCAGAAAACAAGCTTTCCTTCAGTGAGAAGGGTAAAGAGGATGACAAGCATTTGGGGAAAAAACGATAAGCAAGGCAAAAAGATTCTTAATCTTCCAAAGCATTCCCTGTGGTTTCCTAGGCCTGCCACACGGATTTCATTCCTTGGAGAAGAATGGTCAATTTTCATTCCTGGTTTCTGAATGGCTGAGGCAAACAGGAGCCCAGGGCCAGGAGCTCTGTTCACACAGAGTATCAGCACATCACCAGCCATGACAGAGGATCAGCTCCCAACTTCAGCAGGATGGGGAGTGTTTGGGGGCTGTGGATAGCTAAGGAAGAGCCAGCAGGCAGCTAGAAGACACTGCTTTCATTGGGAAGCAAAATCAGGGGATAAGAGGGAATTTTAGCCTTCCTAGAGCGAGGTGGGGAGCCAGGTAGCAGCAAATGGGCCACATTTATTTTGTCTAAAATTCTCCTATTCCTCTTACCTTAGGGGAACTGGGAATTTCCTTAAGGTAGCTATTTTTGGGAGTTAAACAGGGCTTACAAAAAGGCTGGAGAGGGAATTTGGACAAGGCATGGAGGGGCAGGACCCAGGGAATGGCTTCCCAGTGCCAGAGGGCAGGGCTGGATGGGATCTTGGGAAGGAATTGTTCCCTGGGAGGGTGGGCAGGCCCTGGCCCAGGGTGCCCAGAGCAGCTGGGGCTGCCCCTGGATCCCTGGCAGTGCCCAAGGCCAGGCTGGACATTGGGGCTTGGAGCAGCCTGGGACAGTGGGAGGTGTCCCTGCCATGGCAGGGGGTGGAATCAGATGATCCTTCAGGTCCCCTCCCACCCAAGCCAGTCTGGGATTCTATGATCATTTGACATTAACAAAGGTATCAAACATGCTCTGCTTTTTCCCTCTTCAGATTTACTAACAGACTTTGCCAGCACTGACACCCTCCTTTCTCCAAGATCCTTCAAGGATTCAAGGCACAGTTTAAAATTCAGGCATAAAGTTATATCAGAGTATTCTAAGGGGGATCATTGCTCCTCACCAACTAATTGCAGTCAAAACTTTAAAGCACATAAATCATTGAGATCTATGGGGTTTTACTACACAAATACCCTTTTCCAGCACAAGTTTTTTTATTCAACTTACAGATCCACACATGATAGATTCTCTTCACCAGAAACTGGTAATCGATGGGAATTTCATCAGCAAAATTCTGGTAGAAACATGGTTTCAAAGGGATGAACTTGGGGAGCGGTGGGAAGTTATTCACCTTTTCTGGAACACAGAACACAGATTTCAGCTGGGAGCAGAAATATGTCAGATCCTCCACACCTTCCCAACAGTGCTGCATGTTCATGCTCTCCCTGGACCACAAATATTTTGGTTTTCTTCCTCAGCAGTCGACAGGACATTTATTTTACTACACACAAGGCTGAGAGAGGGGAATAGGAACAAGCTAACAAACATCAGGTGGATTCAACACCTTTACACATCAGTGTGAGGTTGTGTGAAAGGTGCTGCAAGGAAAAAAAAAACCTTAAAATAAGCTCCAGGATGAGTTTCCTCAGGAAGGGGGAGGTGTCAGCAACATCTGGGGGAAACAGCTGCACAGAGGTGATAAGTTACAGCCCTTCAGAAATGCACAGCAAGAGGAAAGAAAGGCTGGTCAGTGTCCAGACAAGCAGAGCTACCTTCAGCCACCAGCTCTGAGCAGGCAGGAGCATGTCCTGGCCATGGGTCAGGCCTTGGGACATGCAGTAGCCTGGGACAATAAGGAAGGGTGCCTGAAGGCATCCCCAAACTGGAATTCTGTACCCAGGTACCATCCAGTTCAGGGAAGTAAGTCAGATGCTGGGAAGGAATTCCTGGCTGTGAGGGTGGGCAGGCCCTGGCACAGGGTGCCCAGAGCAGCTGGGGCTGCCCCTGGATCCCTGGCAGTGGCCAAGGCCAGGCTGGACATTGGGGCTTGGAGCAGCCTGGGACAGTGGGAGGTGTCCCTGCCCATGGCAGGGGATGGAACTGGATGGGCTTCAAGGTCCCTTTTAACCCAAATCATTTTGGGATTCCATGGTTTTATGTCAGGGATGATCTTGTTTTGAAAGCACACATGATTTTTAATGGAAAAATGGTACATTCAAGTTTTTCCTTCAAGGTTAAGCCCTAGGGGGGGGAAAAAAAAAAAAGCAAAGAAAAAAAGCAAAAGCTTTGCATTCAGAGACAATAAATCAGCAAATGCTGCCAAAAGCTTTATGGTGAAGAAAACCCTACCTTGGGAAGAATTTCTGTTTTAAAACCAAGTAATTAAATGCCTGAATCCTCTGCTGCTGTCAGCTCCCGGATTTGTCTGTGTGTGCCTGGATGTGTGTTCCTACATGTTTGGGAATGTTTGCTCTTGCCTTCCAGAGCTGATTAAAGTTTGATTCCAGGGCATTGTGACTAATTGTCTCTAGCCTCCTTCAGCCCCAGTAAACAGAATTAAAAACAACCAGAGGAAGAGATGAAGAATGTCCTGGGAAAACCTCCAAATGGCACAGGAGATGAGAGGAAATGTCTGAACAAGAACTGTCAGCACAAGAGTTCCCCTTCTCTTCCCATTATCTCCGGCTGAGGAGACATTTTGCAGGAGCAGCTCCTCAGCTCCGTTTGAAGGTTGGCAGAGAAGAGCCTAGAGCTGCAGCCAGGCTTTAGGAAGGAAAAAGGCTTTCCCTCATGCATATTTTCACACAGAAAATATGGTGAGAACGCCCACTGGGAATACATCAGAAGTAGCTATGGAATAATGACTGAAGTCACCAGCCCAATTTGACTTCTCCTGATAAAAACAAACATCAAGCCTTCTGCCTCTCCTCACAAATCTCCCTTAAACCCATTTTACATTCATTCAGATGCCCTCCAAACTGGTTTGAGTTACTGGTTAACACCACTGCTGACTCCATCCCATGGAGAGCTGATGGCCCACAGATGCTTTCAAAGTCCACAGGAATTTGGACTCCTTTGCATTAATTTTTTGTTTGCTGAAAACACCTAATGGGATTTCTCCTGCACAGTGTGTCCCTGCAGCCTAGAAAGGGATTTAACAACGCTGGATCAAGGGAAAGGGGGGGACACAGCTTTTAAAGCTGAAGGGACAGCTCTCTAGGGAAGCCAGTAAGACCAAGATTAATCAAACACAGTAAAAGCAGATTCTCTAACCATTTTTTTTTTTCTGAGGGATGAGGAAACTTTTGCTCTGTTCCTCTCCAACAGCTGAAGCTGCAGATTGTTCCTCTGGTTCTGCTCTCTCCCATTTTCTGTCATGGAGAGCAGAGCTGCTGCCAGCTCCCAGTGCAGAGCTCCCACATGGTGGGGCCAAAACCAACCAGCCACTGCAGTTTGTCTTTTTTCAAGCTCATAAAATGGTCCAAACACCCCCACGATTGTTTGCTAGGTACACAGGACTGGGGATTACACCTCTGCTGCTGCCCACCTCCTCCCACCCCGAGACCCTGCAGTTCCCAGCTGTTCTGGGTTACTTCTGACATCAGACAAAATAAATTACATGAAAATATCCCCTTTCATGTCTGTAGAGCTTGGAGTGCTACAGTTCTCCCATCAAGGCTGGGATCAACCCATCAGATCAGCAAATGCACCCCATGCCTTCAAAAACCAAACTGCATCACCCATGAGCAGCAGCTGGAGGCAAATTCCAGACTTCCTCTTACTTCAAAAAAAGTTGGAATTTTGTTCCTAATTTCACTGCAAGTAAAATTCAGATGGATTAATGTCAACAGCACAGCCAGGAACACCATGGAAAGCCTCTGGAAAGAAGGACTTATTCTCATGTACTTTTTTCTGAATAAATTCCACCCTCATAAAACTTTCAAGTGAGTCACACCTGAGCCTTTATCACTTGGGCAGAAACCTCAGGAGACAGATCAGGACACAGCAGGAAAGTGAATGTGAGCAAGGCAAGAGAAGTAGCTGAAGAGCTTTAGGGATCACCAAGGTCTCGGGAAGGGACACAGGTCACATTCCTGACACGTTACAGCCACCACAGCACCATGAACAGCACTCTCTGAAACCACTCTCCCTCCTTGCCAGATCTGAGGTGCTCTTACCTGCCATGTCTAATACTTGTGTTCCCTCGTGAGGTTTCAGACAGAGCAACGGATCTGTTGGAGAAAAAAAATCAGGTCAGCACATGTCACTAACCAGCCCCCAGAGAACCTCCTGGAACTGGGAATGTTCCCAGTGTGTGACAAACAAGAGCTTGGGCTTCCCACTACAAACTACTCGTGTCCAGTCACCCAAAGGAGGAAGGCTGGAGCCTCACAGAAAGGATCCTGATTTCTCCTTGGGCAGAGGAAGCTCTGGCAGCACCTCATTCAGCCACTTGGAAGGTTTGTGTTGTCCAGCAGCAAACAAATGTGCCCCTGGCACTCCCTGGCAAAGGCTGAGGATGCTCAGGGAGCCCCTGCCAGAACACCTGCAGCTTCCAGGGGCAGTGACACAGGTCAGGGTGGGACCCAGCAGAGCTCATACATTGGAAGAGAAATGTGTAGAGCTCACCAGACTTAATGCCTCATTTAGGTGTTGAGATGATTTGTTGGCTCCTGGCTCTCTGTGGTGCTTCCCAACTCCTGGAACAAACAGATAATCCCTGTTAGCTGGGCACTAAACTCCTGCTTAACAAAAAAATAATCAGCTGGAACCAAACCCAACACCCCTCATTATTCTAGAAATTCTGCACAAATGCAGATTCATTCTTCCTGTTACCACCACTGAGCGTGGCTGTAACTCTGGCAGAAGCAAATCCTAGGAAGTTTACCCAGCATCAGCTGTGTTGCTGATTTTGGCAGAGCTGATCCCACAGATGAAATACACAGAGAGGTCTTTGCTGAGCTTTAATTCCACCCCTCCTTCCTTAAGGACAAAACACCATGTATCCCTGTGTCCCTACCTGCAAATCCCAGAATGGAAACACAGAACACACAAACCAGCCCCGCAAACCAGCCCTGGGGAGTCTGACAGAAATGAAGGCAGTCTAGACTAAAAACTGCCCCTAAGAACAGCCGACAGCAGTGGCAGCAGCGGGGTCTGAACAGCCACACTGTATCCAAATCCCTCTGGATTTACAGCAGCTGCTTCCCCTTTGCTGCACCTCCGTGCTCTCCTCCCGTGTGTCCCAGGTAAGGTCTGGAGGCTGCACGGTTCTGCACTGGCACAGTTGTTTTGCTGGGCTGCTTTGCTTTTCATTTGAGCTACTCTAACCCAGCCCGTGGAGACAACAGCACCCGGGACTGGACAAGCAGCCTGTTCTCCCTCTGCAGAGATGCACAAGCTTAAATAAGTCTGCACAGAGGAGAACATACCACTTTCCTGGGCCGGCCTCTAGGGAAGCCACAGAGTGTGGACAGGAGGTTCTGTCCCCTGGGAGCTGCTCAGGGATCCATCCCTGCCACAGCTGAGGCCTCCGGGCTGTCCCACAACACCGGCACTGCCCCGTGCCTGACAGCGTTTGTAACTGATGGTTTGGAAATGGGAGCCTTCTGCTTTGCATTTTTCAAATGTGTGAATAGAAAATAAAGGATGAAGACAGTTAAGAACACCATTAAAACTTCACCCCACCCTTCTGCAGCTGCTCCCGGCTGAGATCCGTGAATTTTGGGGGGAGAACAAATGGCCCATGAACAGCAGCTACACTAAAGCGCTAAGAGAGAGGAATCTTTTACTGAAAAATGAGCCAGTGAATAAGGTCCTTCTTCAGAAGAGGATTATTTAGCTGCTGCACTTCAGTGTTGGTGTCCTACAGCTGCAGAGAGGTGTCTGTCCACTGGAAAAGGGATCAGAAAGAAAGACTGAGGGGGACATTCTTGGCTTGACAGAGTTTTCCTGCAATGGCCAAACAATGGTTTTCCTGTTCCCCTCCTCTCAAGGAGACCTGTGGTGCTGTTGAAAGGCTTTAATTCAAATAAATAAATAAAACCCCCAGACAAAGCAGCATTCTGGTGAGGTACCCCCTTCTCCTTTCACCCAGCTGTTGTTATCCACCTGCTCCTTTCCTAACAAACTCCAGCCACACTTCGGTGCTTTGAAGACAGAGCACATGAAATTGGGATTTTCTTGTGCGGGGCCAGGGCTTGGACTCGATGATTCTTGTGGGTCCTTTCCAACTCAGGAGATTCCAGGATTCTCACACAATGAAGCTACAACAGAAACTTCTGGATACTGCCCTCTTCAGCCATCTTGCTTCCATGAGTAATCTCACAGAAGTTCCTGGGACAATGACTAATTTCCCTACAGAAAGATGTGGTTTGGATCCACAAAGCAGCGTTAAGAACCCTTCTCTCAGCAAGGACAGGCACACAAGGCCGTGTTTTACACTGAGTACTCAGTTCCTGAGATGTGTTCACTTTCCCAGCTCCCGGTAAAAGGAAAGGGAGCTTCTTCCCAAGAATTTCTTCCCAATATCCAGTCTAACCCTGCCCTCTGTCAGTTTGAAGCCATTCCCCCTTGCCTTGTCACTACACCCTCTTATAAACAGTCCCTCTCCAGTATGTAAATCAGATCTCTATTCACCTGGACATTTTCAGTTTAACTGGGAATAGGTAAAACCCAGCACCCTGTACCCACTGCAGAGATTTTCTTCATCTATAACCCACTACTTGTGGAGGGAGGAAAATCCCATACACGCTAAGGAACCTCTGGTGTGAAGTGAACTTCCTTTTTCCACTGTGTTCATCCGTGGTCAATGAGTAACTCCGAAGTTCGCAGTCCAACGCACATGACTCAGGAGTCCACTGGAGACAGTTGGAGCTTTTCTTCACCAGGATCTCGCAGACAAAATGCCCTGTGTCAGTTCAAGGGACACCACTTCCCTCTCAAACCAAGACACGAACACAAGCAGTGCTGTTTTTCTAGGCAGACAACACCACCATTCCTTTGAATGTGACTACAGTGTGAGATGCTGCACCATCTCACATTAGGGAAAATGTTGTGAAGGAATACCTGTGGGAATCTGCTTTGAGGCACATTTTGGGTACCACAGAATCCTGGAATATCCTGAGCTGGAAGGGACCCTCAGGGATCATTGATCCAACCCCTGGCCCTGCACAGACACCCCAACAACCCCAGCCTGGGCATCCCTGAGAGCGCTGTCCAAACGCTCCTGCAGCTCTGGCAGCCTCGGGGCCGGGCCCATTCCCTGGGGAGCCTGGGCAGTGCCCAGCAGCCTCGGGGGGAAGAACCTTTCCCTGAGCTCCATGCCCAGCCCTGACCCAGCTCCAGCCGTTCCCTGGGCTCCTGTCCCTGTCCCAGAGCAGAGCTCAGCCCCTGCCCCTCCGCCTCCCCTCGGGAGGAGCTGCAGCCCCCAGGAGCCTCCCCTCAGTCTCCTCTGCTCCAGCTGAACGAGCCAAGTGCCCTCAGCCGCTCCTCAGACCCTTCCCCAGCTCCGTGTCCCTCCTTTGGACACTCTCCAACAGCTTTGGACCCTTCTGATCTTGTGGTGCCCAGAGTGCCCCCAGCACTGGAGGTGAGGCTGCCCCAGTGCAGAGCAGAGCGGGACAATCCCTCCCTGGCCTGGTGCCCCCCAGGACACGGTGGCCCTTTGGGCTGCCAGGACACACCGGGGACTCAGATCCAACTTGGACCAACCAGGACCCCCAGGTCCCTTCCCACGGCGCTGCTCTCCAGCCTCTGATTCCCAGTCTGTCCCTGCATCCAGGGCTGCCCCACCCCAGGGCAGAATCCAGCACTTGCCCTTGTCCCATCTCACAGGGTTGGGGGCTGCTCAGCCCCGGCGTTTGGCAGAGACTCTCTGTGGGGCCTCTCTGCCTTCCACGGGGTCAGCAGCTCCTCCCAATTTAGTATCATCAGAAATTACTGAGTATCCCTTGCATTCCTGCTACTGCATACGCTACTCCTCAGTCCCCTTCTTTATTCTGCCCATATCAAATAGTTCAAAAAGTTTGTTATTTCTCGCTACTGCTCTCTCCAGAACCAGAGAAAGGTGGCAGAGAATAAGCAAAGGCCATGCCAAAAGAGGAGCAGTGACAGGGCAGTGGGAGAGCTGAACTCATTCCTGCTTTGCCATAAACCCACCAAGTGACCTGGGGCACGTCCCCATGACCAGATTCACAGGACACTGGCTTCTCTTGTGCCCTGCAGATCCCAGCCAATCTCAGAAGAGCCCAATATCCCAAGCCTGCCATCCAACAAACCCCCCAGTTTCTGTACTGCTTTTTTATTCTCATTCTGATTTGATGACTCTGCTCCCAGGGAACAAGTGACAGGACAAGAGGAGATGGACTCGAGTTGTGCCAGGGGAGGTTCAGGTTGGACATCAGGAGGAATTTCTCTATGGAAGGAGTGGTCAGGCTTTGGAAGGGGCTGCCCAGGGAGGTCTGGAGTCCCCATCCCTGGAGTGTCCCAGTGCCCTGGACATGGCACTCAGTGCTCTGGGCTGGTGGGGATCTGTCACAGGATGGACTTGATGACCTTGGAAGCCTTTTCCAACTTTAAGGACTCTGTGATTCTGCGATGCAGTGAGGCCAAGACCTTCCACACAATCCTGTACTCCGGGGTTTCATCCAGAGCACTTTGCCAAGAGCAAGCAGAGGGGCAGGATCCCAGCACAGAGCAGAACTGTCCACATTAACAGGGATTTAACGATGGGAACAGAAGCAGAATGAGGAACCTGGGCACAACACACATCTCCTGACGGTGGTTCAAGCTGATCCTTTGGGGAGGACCATCAGACTACCAGGCTTTCAGAACTCACCCTGAGCCAGCAGACCCCAGACCTTTCAGAAGAGCCTAAAACAAACGAGCCCCTGCAGGGATCCAGGAGATCTGGATTTGAAATCACCCGGCTCGGCAGGGAATCAACACAGCCTCCGGAGCTCCCACACAAGCAAACGCCTTTCTCATGATCTCTCCAGCTGAATTTAAAGAGAAAAGTGGTGGCTCTGCACTGGTTTCAAGACAAAAGGCTGGGTTTGAGCCTCTTTCAGATGCCCAGCTCTTACCAGGAACTTCTCAGAGAGCCCAAGGCTGCAGCAGCCACTCCAAAACAATCAACTCAGCATCATAAACCCAGAGCTGACACAGCTTGGGTTTGGTGGTGTTTCCTCTCCCTGACACACCACCAGCCCTTACAGGGTGGGACACTGTCCCTGCAGTGACACAACCAGCCAAAAAATAACTCCAAAAGCCACCCAGCACAAACAGGGAGAACAGGGAAACTCTGTGTGTGTATGGCAGCAGTGCCCTGAGAAAAGGAGCAGGGAACAGTGAAGTTACAATGGTTACACCCCTCCCACGTCATTCCAAGATCAGCTCCGAATTCCTGGCTATACTGGGGGTTCTGCTGCCCCATCTCCCCCCATCCTGGAGCTGGGGAGACAGCAGAATTGGAAGCAATTCCCCTCAGGGCTCCCCCAGCCTGTTTACAGCCCTGCTGCCGCAGCAGGTGGGCAGGAGCCTTAATTTGGCTATGCAAAACCCACAGCAGACAAATATTCATTTTGGTACAACCACATCCAGGAGTGATGCGTGGCCGCTCAGGAACAGAAACTCAAAAGGCTCAAGAAGACAGAAAGCACAGAAACACCCGTGCTTAGGACACAAGCCTGTTCCACCCCTTGCCACCTGCTCAGACTGGCCTCACACAGAAGAATTGGATTGCAGACAGCAGCAAAAATATTAATTAGCCCAGAATAACACTGAAATGCAGATAAATCAATCCACCTATTGCTTAATTTCTAACCCACTGCTCTCTTCATCACAGGTTCCACAAAGGAGTTTCTTGAGAGAGTTACAGAACACCGGGACCAGAAATGAGAAGGGGAAATTAGAAGGGGAAATAAAACTACAACATCCAGGTGCTGTCTATCGAGGGCAACACACACATCTCCGGTACCCAAAGCACGCACATCAGAGAGGTTCACCCTCACAGCTGCTGGAGAATCCCTGTCACGAACCTCCCCAGCGGGAGCGGGGCACCCGGGCTATGTCACCCTGTCCCCCCTACGTCCCCACGAGCGCCGCCAGCCGTGTCCCAGCCGGGAAGGAGCCGCGGGAGGCAAATTCCCGAGCGCCCCCGGGGGTGGGGGTCTCACCCACCGCGGCACTCGGGACACGGCCCGGCCCGGCTCCTCCCGCCCGCTGCCCCCGATAGCGGCTCCCACCGGGGCCGCCCCCGATCCCTCTCCCGCCCGGGCTGTCCCCGATTCCTCCCCACACACGGCCCGTCCCCCCAGACCTGTCCCCGATACCTCCCCAAGCACAGCCTCCCCCATCGCCCCCTCCTCTGTCGCCCCCTCCCCGGGCACCCCCCGTTACACCCCCGGGCTCAGGGAGTGCCACCGCTCCCCCCCCGCCCCCGCTACACCACGAGCCCCCGACACCACCCGCGACCCCTCCCGCCGCCCAGCTCCGCCCCCGCTCCCGGCTCCCCCGTCCCTCCTCCGTGGCCCACTGCTCCCCCTCACGTCCCCAGACTCCCAGCTCCCGCTCCCCCGGCACTCCCCCGCCGCCCCCCCGACCCTCAGCTCCCCCTCCCGGCCCCCAGTTCCACCTCCCCCACCCCGCTCCCCCTTCCCGACCCCCGTTTTCCCCATCCCTCCTCCCAGGCCGCCCCCGGCCCGCCCGGTGCCCCCGGCCCGATCCCCCCGCGCCCACCTCAGCGAGCGCCCGGTCCCACTCCTCCCGGGCCGCCGCGGGGCGCGCTGGGAAACAGAGTCCCGCCAATAGCCGCCGCCGCTGCGCGTCCTCCTCCGTGGACTACAACTCCCAGCGTGCTCCGCGGCGCACCCCCCCCGCCGCTGTCATGTGAAGGGCAGGGCGAAGGGGAGGGGCGGTGGCGCGGAACGGCGGCCGGGAGGGACAGAATTGTCCGAAGTACCGGGACCGACCCCGCCCGGAGGCTCCGCCGGGGAGAACCGGGAGATGCTCCAGGGGCTGGAACATCGCTCCCATGGGAAAAGGCTGCGAGAGCTGCCCGGTCTGGGGAGGAGAAGGCTGCGGAGAGACCTTAGAGCCTTTCCAGTGTCTAAAGGGGATCCAAGAGAGCTGCAGAGGGACTTTCGGCAAGGGCTTGGGATGACAGGACCCAGGGAATGGCTTCCCAGTGCCAGAGGGCAGGGCTGGATGGGATCTTGGGAAGGAATTGTTCTCTGGGAGGGTGGGCAGGCCCTGGCACAGGGTGCCCAGAGCAGCTGGGGCTGCCCCTGGATCCCTGGCAGTGCCCAAGGCCAGGCTGGACATTGGGGCTTGGAGCAGCCTGGGACAGTGGGAGGTGTCCCGCCCGTGGCAGGGGTGGCACTGGATGGGCTTTGAGGTCCCTTTTAACCCAAACCAGTCTGGGATTCTGGTACAGCTCGGTCCCGAGAGCACAGAAAAAATGAACATTTTTCCACTTAAAGACTCTGCTAAAATTTCTTTCTCACTCTTCGCTAAGATTTAAAATCACAATTTCCAACATTATTAGCTTGGGTTTTTTTACCTTGTAAAACAGACTTTATTTTTCTTCCTGTAAATTTTGTGCAATATACATCTATGTACCTACAGAACACACCTCAGTAAAAAGATTTTCATCCATACATTACATTACTTTTTATTTAATGTTATGAAAAATTCAAACAACATTTAACAGCAGTTTTGTAGTTAAATAAACATTTCTTCCTCCCCTGCCCTCCCTTCCTAAGCAGACTGGTCTGAAACAGGAAATTTTATTTAGTTTATTTATTTTTTCTGGTCCCTTCCAACCTGAACACTTTTGTTTGGTTCTAGAGCTCCTTACATTCTTATTTTCACCACATTAGACTCCTTAATGTCAGTAGGGATCCCCCTCCAAGGTCTCAGCTCTGCAAATCCTGTTAGTTTGGGTGTATAAAACCCCAACTCGGCTTTAAAAGTCATTTCCAAGCGCTGGGGCCGTGGTTTCTGTCACTCCCAGCCCCAGGGAGTGTCAGGCTCATCCGTCTCAGCTGACCAAATGCTGAGACCTCTCTCTGTAAAACTTTCCCTACCATTTCCCCAAACCCCACCAGGTTTCCCTGGAATCCAGCTCCCGGGGCTCACTGGTTGCGTTCAGCCCCTGCTCTGGGTGGGCTGCCCAGTTTTGCCGGGGATTGTCCCCAAAGCGGGCACGGGCAGTGCCACTGGCTCCAGGATTTTCCAGCTGGGCGGGTGTTTTTTTGGGAAGGAAAGGTCAGGTCTGCTGTTCCCATCCATGCGGATCATCGGCACGCCGGGAATATTTTGGGTGTGAACCAGCAGAGGTCACTCGGCCCCAGTAAATCCAGTGCTGCTGGACCAGTAAGAGCGGGAGCGCTGCTGGGGGACAGCGGGGCGCGGACCTGGGGAGGGGACACCGCCCGGGCCACCTCCAAACTCCTGTCCCCTGGGACAACCACAGGGATCCCGTCCCACCACAGCCCACCCTGACCCCGGACTTCAGCTGTGAAACCTCCTTGACAATTCCCAGCTTCTCCCTTGGAACCATTTTTCCCCGAACATTTTTTTGCTTAAGGAGCAGCTCTTCGCAAGGAATTTTTAAACGGAATTGCCATGCTTTAATTTATTATTTTATTTTTGTGAAATACACCAAAAACTAGGATTTTTTGGGTGAAAAAAGAGACTTTTTTTTTTTTTTTTTAATGAAAGCCAAAATGTCAGCGTGCAGCAATCCAAGGGTGGCACCCCCAGCTCTGGTGGTCCCAGTGGGACACAGCGGTTCCCTGGACACCCCAGCTCCGCTCCCTCCATCCCAAAAGTGGGTGATGGCCTTTCCCAACATCTCCACAGGCTGGGCCCTGTTTCAGGCTGTTCGCAGCTCTTGGTAGCAGCCAGGATTTCTCCTGAACTCCATATGGGTGGGAAGGTGGAGGGGGAGCCGTGTCGTCCCCCGGGAGTGGCCGAGGGCAGCAATGGGAACTGCGACTGACTGACCCTGACTGATCCAAGGATCCCTTTTCATGATTCCCCTCTGCTCCACAGCTCCCGGGCAGCCCAGCTGTGCTGCTGAGGGACACAGCCCTGGGCTTGCCCAGGCAGCAGGGAATGGGCACCTGGTGAGATTGGCAGGGGAAGCAGAAAGAAACGAGGATGAGATTTGCACATTTCACATCCAGTGATCCCTGTCTGCACCCAGAGCAGAGATTCAAAGAATCCTGGAATATCCTGAGCTGGAAGGGACCCTCAGGGATCATCAGTGCAGCCCCTGGCCCTGCACAGAAATCCCAACAACCCCAGCCTGGGCATCCCCGAGAGCGCTGTCCAAACGCTCCTGCAGCTCTGGCAGCCTCGGGGCCGGGCCCATTCCCTGGGGAGCCTGGGCAGTGCCCAGCAGCCTCGGGGGGAAGAACCTTTCCCTGAGCTCCATGCCCAGCCCTGACCCAGCTCCAGCCGTTCCCTGGGCTCCTGTCCCTGGCGTTGCATCCTTGTTAAATCCAGGACATACAGGTACATCCATGTATAATGCCCTGCTATATCAGGGGTATTTGTTCCTTCCTGGGGCTGGGAACTGTTTGAAAATGAATCCCAAATGCTCCTCGGCTGTCCCTGATTCCTTCCCACAGATGCACCATCCCTGCAGACCTGTCCCAAATCTCCTGCCTCAAAATGTGTCCCCGGTACTGCCAGGTGCTGTCCCTGTCCCTCAGCTCAGGGGTGCTTAAACAGAATTCCCAGATGAAGGACTTTCCCAGACCTCTGCTCTTCCTTGGAGTGCCCAGGCTGGAGCATGCAGAGGGGCTGGGAAGTGATTCCAAGGACTCCAAACCAAACACACACCCACAGGGCACAAATCCAGCCTCCTCCTGGCTCCCTTTGTTGTGTTCCTGGCATTAAGTGAAGCAAGAACATCTCCCAGAGTCTGAAATCTCCCCTTATGTCCCAATCCTGCACAGGATGGATGGGATACTGGGAAGGAATTGTTCCCTGGGAGGGTGGGTAGGCCCTGGCACAGGGTGCCCAGAGCAGCTGGGGCTGCCCCTGGATCCCTGGCAGTGCCCAAGGCCAGGCTGGACATTGGGGCTTGGAGCAGCCTGGGACAGTGGGAGGTGTCCCTGCCCATGGCAGGGGTGGCACTGGATGGGCTTTAAAGTCTCCTCCAACCCAAACCATTGTGGGATTCTGGTACAGTTGGGTCCTGAAAGAAGAAATTAAAGATTTTCCCATCACTTCGAGGGATTTGCTTCCACTCTCACCCTTTGCTAAAATTTAAAATCACTATTTCCAACATTATATATTTTTTTTTACCTTGTAAAACACTTTATTTTTCTTCCCATAAATTTTGTGCAATATACATCTATGTACCTACAGAACACACCTCAGGAAAAAGGTTGTCATCCATACATTATATTACTTTTTATTTAATGTTATGAAAAATTCCAACAACAGTTTTGTCCTTAAATAAACATTTCTCCCTCCCCTGCCCTCCCTTCCTAAGCTGACTGGTCTGAAAGAGGAAATTTTATTTAGTTATTTTCTTTTCTTTAAAAAAATAGAAATTACAATCTTACAAGACAGAACATTCAATGAGAACAGAAGCATTTTCCTAAATCTAAAAAGTAAAACATTTCCATAAAACCTGTTGGTATCTACAGGTAGGTGTATGTGGAGGGGTGGTAAATGGAAATAAAAGGTTTTCCATTTCTTCCTTTCATTCATAGAGATAAAAAATAACATTAAGCCGACTGAAACTTTATATATTTTTCTCTTTTGCACCAACATTCACAAGAATATATATTATATATATTTTTGATCCATCTTTATACACAGTGTGAGGGTTCTGTGGGTGGAAATGGACACTCAGCTAAACTGCCAGAGCAGACAAACAAACACTAAATTAATCTTGGTCTGGAAAAGAGCCATCGCTGGCGGCCGAGGCTGCCCAGGGCTGCTGGAAAGGAACATCGCACGTCGGGATGGGAACGCCTCTGAGCACGGAGCACCGGAGCCAGCGGGGCTCAGGGCTCCTGGGCACCCTCCCCACTGGCCACAGAGCGGAATTCTCCCTTTTTCAGGCATCTCTGCCCAGGCTTTGTCGTTCGCCCTTTCCCTGCGAGCTCAGGGCTCTGGGTGGCCCAGCGGGGTGTGAGGGACCTTGGCACAGCCCTGGCGAGCCCACAGCAGGGCTGCCATCCCTTGCCATCCCTTTCCATGTGCGGCGCCCGTCCCAGGCCAGGAATCACGGAATTGACACCGAATCACTTTATCCCCTCCCCAGAAATCATCGAATCAAGTCGGTTCCTTTAAAGAGAACTGAAAAGTGCAGGTTCCCGCGGTTTGGCAGGTCGAGTCACACGCATTTAATACTTCCAGTCTTCCCTAGGTTCCCACGGGGGGCTCTTATTGCTCAGAATAATCCCAAATCTCTCCCCACGGGATGGACGCTGCGTCGTGAGCCAGAGAAACGCGGCCGGCGGCGAGGGCTCCGCCTGTTCCCGAGTTAAGGTGCTTTCCTGGGTTCTTTGCCGGATGAAATGAAGTCGGTGGCGTTGTTGGCTGACAAATACTGAGGGTGAAAAGAAGGGTGTGTGCTTTTTTTTTTTTTCTCTTTGTCCCCAAACGTTTCAAAACACCCGCAGGCTGCTCCCTCCAAGCACGGCGGCGCTGTGAAGAAGCACAGTCAGGTTCTGGGGGTGCTTTTCCCGGGAAGTGAACGGTGCTGTCGGAAATGATGCTTCCAAAAAAAAAAAAGGCACAACCCTCAGGACGTAAAAGGCAGTTCTGACTTCTCACTTCTGTCCAAGCTTTGCAGAGGGCAGGAGAGGAGCCGGGCACATCCCCACCCCGTGGACGCTGCGCTGGACAGCGACGCATTGGCACTGGACGTCGCGGGGGGCCGTGGGAGGGCCGGCAGCCTTTTCCCAGAGACCTGGCTCCAGTGGAGAGGGAGCCAAGGCTGGCGGGCTCCAGTGTGCTCCCAGAAGCAGTTCGGATGTGGTCAGCAAACCCAGGGAGCTCAGGGCTGCGCGAGGCGGGCGGCAGCTGCTGGGAAGGAGCGCGGTCCCAAATTTCCCTCTGCCTTCAAGTGGAGCAGAAATCCCATCAGCTTCCTGGGGAGTCTTCCCTCGTCAAGGTTGGTCCATGGTCTTCCCTAGGAGGTCTTTTAATAAAAGCAGGAATGTCCCTCACGTCACTAAGAAAGCTGCTCGTTTGGTTGAAAGGGTGCAGTTGTGGAACTGAAGGTTTTTGGCTCACGCTCGGGGATGATCCGAGCTGCCGCAGGATGGGATTGGGTGCATGAGGAATCAGCACGAAGCAGGAAAGGGGCTTGGGATTTTAGCCCTTTGTCAGCAGAAACTGGGGCTGCCTCGGAGCAGATTTTTCCCTTGTAGTTTTTGGCATTTGCTACAGCAGGAACAGGAACTGGGACGGGAAAATCCATCTGCAGAGCCACGGAGTCTCTCAAGCATCCCCTGCTGCTGTGGCCTATAACAGCATCACCCCACAAATCCTTCCCTTCATCCCCTTTTGAGCCTCCCAAAAGGAGCAGCAGGCCCCAAACACACCACGTTCCTTCCAACCACCCCTATTCCTTGGCGGGAAGGAATAAGGACCTTTCACTTCCCCTTGACTCCAGGAGGAAGTTTCTCCCCCTAAAAAGCTCCTAAATCCTGCTAACTCGAGAACAACCCCCAAAATAACAGTTCTAAGGAGCTCACTGAGGGGAAAGCCTGGGTCCAACTCAAGCAACAGCAGGCAGCCACATCTGTGCTCCCATGCGTGGTGTGGGAAGGAGGAACCTGGGAATGGGACCAGCTGTGGTCTGGGTGGAGGAAGGGTCACAAACCCTCCTTTGGGTGCTGAACTGTGGGGCGGCTTTAATGGGATTGATAAGAGAACTACACACACAGCAGTACCCAGAGAGCCACGGCTGCTGCGGCCACCGCGGGGATGGGGGCAGCCCTGGAGCCCCTCCAGTGGCCACGGATGGCCAGGATTTGATCTCTGGCTGAAGTCACACGGGCTTGGAAAAGCTTCTGGGATGCAGAAAGGTGGCACGAGGCAGGTGAACTGCTGAATGGACTCTGCAAAGTCAGGTGGTCGCCCAGCTGGACGAGGAGTTGGTTGGGAATTTGGGAAAATGCTGTGATGGAGGGCATGGAGACCCTGCAAAACTTTTCCCCTGCTGCATTGGGAATCCTTTCCCTCAAATCAGCCTCCTCCACAGGAAAATCCTGTGCTGAATCCCCCGCTGGCCACAGCCAGACCTTTCTTGGCCAAGCTCCCGTGGGCCCGCTGCACCCGTGGGACATGAAATAAAGCAAAGGCTCTGTCTTTTCCCTCTCCTCAGCTCCAGCCCCAACCCCACCCAGCTGAGTCAGCATTGCCCCTTCTTTATCCCATGCCTGGTGTTTGGGTAAAAAAAAAAACAAACAAAACAATAAAATAAAAATAATAATTAAAAAATAAAGAAATAAAAATCAGAGGTGGAGAGTGCAGCCAGGACAGCGGGGAGAGCGCTCCCTCCTCCCGTGTCACCGGGAGCAGCCGGTCCCTCACCACTGCCGGGAGCATCTCCTCTCCCGAGCAGAGATTTCACATTCATTTCACTGGTATGGCAAAGTCCATTTGCTTTTTCCTTCAAGGTGCTTTACATTCAAGAGCTATTGCAATCCACAGCGAGGAGATGGGGCCGGGGAGGCACCGCAGCCCCCCCGGGGTTCTCTTGAGTTTGATTATTTGATTTAAATAAATTGCCCCAAACCTCTGAAGTGCAGTTCGTCTCCAAGTTTTGGGGAACTCGAAGGGGACCGCTGGCTCCCGGCCTTAGCTCTCCCGGGGGTCGCTGTACTGAAGCTCCGAGTTGAAAACCTCCTTATAGAGGGGGGGGAAGTTCATGGCAGTCTCCGGGTGCAGGAGACGGAAAAATTCCAGCTTGTCCAAGTGCAGGTTACAAATGGTCTTCATCAAGGGCAGCTTGGAAACCATCTGCAGGGAGAGAAGGAACTGGTGACCGCTGGGATCCTGGGTGTAGTGGCCCTGCTGCCACCGCTCCCCCTCCCTTGGGAACAAGCAGGGGGGTTTGGGGACCACTGGGTTCTCAATGAGTGTCCCTTGCACTGCTGTTCCCCCTTCCCTGGGCACCGCGGGTGGCTTTGGGGATCACTGGCTTTGCCTGGCACTGGGGCACCAGCAAATTCCCCACCTTTGGACAGCCCGGCAGCAACCTGGCCTCACCCCCAAACCCATGTCGTTCCACAGGGGGGGCTCCTCCCCACCACAGCTCCAAGGCATTCCCAAAACAGCTCATTTTGCCTAAAAATCCCCACTCCCCGATGCACTGCCAGGCTCAGCAGCACGGTGCTGCCTCTGCCTGCACCACAACGGAGATTCATGGCCCTTGGAAGGAGAAATTCTTCTCCTCTGACAGGTTTGAGGTCTCGCTCCCCAAAATGTCTGTGTGTGGCTCAGGAGCTCCAGCACAGCCACGTCCCCCAGCTCAGACACCTCCTGGCACCCTTGGCTGGGTTTCCTGTGCCACTACCTTCGAGAGCTTGTCCTCAGCGGAGTGTTTCTTCTGGATCTCGTGCTGCAGGGCCACGTAGATCTTGTCCTGGAGCTTTTGCACCTTCTTGGACTCAGTCAGCCACGGGCGGTCTGCGAGAGGCAAAAGACAGAGTCACCACAGGGTCAGAGTCACCCCAGGGTCTCCCCCAGGCACAGGGAAGTGGCCCCTGGCTCTTTTAAGCCTTCCTGGTCTCCAGGATGATTTTGGGGATGCTTGGCTCCTCTCTACACTCCCTGCTGTGTGTGACACAGTTCCTCCTCCCACTGAGGAGATTTGACAGATGCATTTTGTGCATCTTTAGATGCATTTTTCCCCCAAGTTCCTCTCCCAGGAATAACAGAAATCATCCACCAAGGAAGCAGCGTTGAAGTTTACGGGGTCAGCTCTCCCCACAGGACACCCCCGGATGTGCGGCTCTCCCCACGGCCCCCCAGTACCTGGGGAGAGCAGGACGGCAGCGGTAAAGAGGGCGAGCTCCTCGTCCGACAGCTGCAGGCGGCACAGGGTCCTCCCCAGCTCGAAGATGGCACCGATGAGGTCGTCACAGCCTGAGCAGGGGACAGCAGGGACATCACTGTCACTGCTCTGCCCAGCCATCAGCAGAGCCCAGCAGCACCCAGAGCTTAGAAAGGTTTTGGGAGACGAAATGGGTGAAGGAGGGTCCTGGGTGCTCACCTGGCTGCAAATTCCAGCCTTGCCTGGGCTGCAGGGGGAGAGGAGAGGGACAGACGCAGGGAGGAGAGGGAGAGGGAAAACAGAGGAGAGGGAGGGGGGGAGGAAGAGGAGAAGGAGAGAAGGAGAGGAGGAGAGGAGGAGAGGGAGAGGAGGAGAGAGGAAGGAGAGAGGAAGGAGAGAGGAAGGACAGAGGAAGGAGAGCAGGAGAGGAGAGCAGGAGAGGAGAGCCCCGAGGGAGGGGCAGCGAGGCAGCTCTTACCGAGAGATTTGAACATCTGCATCCCACCGAACTTGCCCTCGAAGAGAATGGTGTTGTTCAAGGGGTTGAATGCGCGGATCATGCGGATCAGGAGCACCTCGAGGCAACCTGATGTAGGCAGAGAGAGCGCAGACGAGGGCAGGGCAGGGCAGGGTGGGGCGGGGAAGGTCGGGGGGTTTCCATCACCCCAGGACCAAATGTAAGAAAGAGGAAAGCCCCCAGTGCACGTTTGAGGTCCAAATTGTTCATTCCCAAGAGCAGAATGCGTATTTCAACAAATCCAGTTTGGGTTTTGGGATTGGTTGGGTTTTTTTAGGTGTCCAATTGTGACCACAATATTTCACCAAAGGGAAATATTATCCAGTCATTCGCAGCCAGGCACAGAGAGACCGAGGTTGTGGTGGAGCACCGAGAGAGAGGAAAGGGTGAAAACAAAATAAATAAAAAGAAAATGGAAGGAAGAAATGAAAGAATGAGTTAAACTCCAGCGCATCAGGCACGGCCAGCTCTGGCTTTGGGGTACAGCACCCCGCTGGGACACTGGCACATGTCCCCAGTGCTGGGTGCTAATCTCAGCTCCCCAGCTCTGACAGATTAGAAACTACGAGGTTTTTCCACTGTTTTGGGGATTTTGCACATTCAGCTCCCCGGCCTGGGCACAGCATCGCCAGCTTGGGCAGATGGAAGGGTGGGGAACGTGGGTGCGCGCTGCCATCATCCTCCTCTTCCCAGTCTCTTGCTGGGAGAAGAGGCCAATCCTTTTCTCTCAATCCTTCCTGCTACCGTTTGAGTTTGGCACCCCTTCTCCCAGGGGAAAACCTTCTGTTCCCATTTCCATCCCAGTTTCTGGGTGACATTTGGATGAGGGCGGCTGTGGAGAAAAGCCTCTGCCCAAGGCAGCCACTCCCCACGTGCCCCCCTTCACCATCGCCCTTAAACGCGACCTTCAGCTCCTTCCAGCCCAGCACCTGCTCCCCCAGCACTGGGAGAACTGGGGCAGCGAGGGAGGGGACCCCCGAAAGGAAAGCACCAGCCAAGAGAAAAGATTTGCCTCTGGCCCTGCAGCTGCCACTCAGGAGAGGTGTTGGGGACGCGAGGGGGACAGTGGGGACGTGAAGGGGGGCGGCAGGGACGCGAGGGGGGTGGTGGGGTCCCCCCTCTTACCGGCTTTCAGGAGGATGATCTGGTCATTCTGGCAGAGCTCCATGAAGCCGTCGATGCGCTTGGCGAACTCCACCACGTACTGGATGGCGTTGGAGATCTGCAGCGAGCACTGCTGCCACATGGCCTCGCAGCTCTGCGGCACGGGGGACACTCTCAGGGTGTGCTGGCACCCCGGCACCCCGGCTCTGTGACCCCATGGGGCAGGGACGAGACCCCAGTGCTGTGCCATCCATGGGGGATGGTGGCATTAGGACACCTGGGATGTGAGCTGCCACCCCAAACTCCCCATCTGGGCAGCTCCCAAAGCACTGACAGACTCTCCTCACCCTCCTCACCTTCACCCTCAGCTCGGCATAGCCCCAGGGGACACTGGCTGTGGCAGGGGCTGTGACAGTGGCACTCACCTTGCTCTGCAGGGCACGGACCTCCTCGGGCGAGTAGAGGCTCCACGCCAGGCGCTTGAGCTCCTCCGTTGTGTACTGGCACGTCTCCAGGTGTGACTTCACCACGTTCTGGGCCACCCGGTCTGCAAGGTGGGGGCAGCGGGAGGTGAGACCTGGGGACCCCAACCCCATCCTCTCTTGTGGGGCGGCTGGGGCTGAGGGGTGGAGGGGCTCTCACATGGTGTCACCGGGGTGTGAGGACAGACTGGGCAGCAGGGGCTGAGCCTAAAGCAAGCGAGGGATGTGCCACGTGACCTTGGGTGTGCTGAGCTCCATCAGGGAGCCCTGGGGCTGCTCTGAAAGCTGAGGCTGGACTCACTATCGTAGAATCCCAGAATGGTTTGGGTTGGAAGCTTAAATCCCATCCACTTACTCATCTTAAACCTCGTTCCAACCCTCTGCCGTGAGCAGGGACACGTTTCCCTAGACCAGGTGAGTGTACCCAGAGCTGGGTGTGTCCTGCAAGGTGCTGGGGTGGCCCCAAGCACCACCCTCGGGGCCCTGCACTGCACTGGCGCTCACCGATCTCTAGGACAGAGATGTCGGGGGGCAGCTGGGCACCTTCCAGCGCCCCGTGTGCCAACAGCGCCGGCTCCAGCATCAGCTCGTAGATGGACTCCTGCTTGATGAGCGTGGCATCAGCCACGTCCAGGCTGGACTGGTCAGGCGAGGGCTGCGCCGAGGCCAGCAGGTCCAGGTTGTAGTAGGTGCTGCTGCCATCGGGGGTCAGGGGGAAGTCGAAGAGGAGCCCGTCCGACAGCGTGGAGATGTCGTCCAGGTCCGAGAGGCCGCTGCTGACGCTCGTGGTGTAGACGCGGCTCAGGGGCTCGGGCTCATCCTTGGTGCCGCCGCTCTGCTCCTGGCTCTGCTGGTGCTTCTGCACCTCGGCGTAGAGGCTGTCCCGCTGCTTCTTGGACATGCGGCCGAACTTCACCGCTGCCCCAGGGGGAGACAGCGGCCGCGTCAGGGCAGCTTCACCCCCCAGAGCAAAGCCACGTCCCCCACTACCCTGGGAAACGTCCTGGCTCCCCGGGGAGGGCCTGGTTTGGGGGTCTGTGAGCCCCGAGCGGGGCTGGGACCCCACTGGCTGCACCCCCCCGCCCCAGACCAACCCTGGGTCAAACCAAACAGAACCAGTTTAGATTTTCCCGTGGAAAACACAAAAGCATTTCTTGCTTCCCAAACTCTCCTTGCACCGGGCTGGCCCTGCGGGGAAAGCAGCTTCACCCTGAGAGCCTGACTCGCTCCGAGGAGGAGCAGGTGGCCCCTGGAGACCCCGGGGCACCTCGGGTGCACGACTCACCGTCGCGGGACATGCCCAGTGCCAGGCATTTCTGCAGGCGGCAGTGCTGGCAGCGGTTGCGGTTGGTGCGGTCGATCAGGCAGTTCCTCTGCCGGGAGCAGGAGTAGCTGGCGTTGTTCTGCTGGCTCCTCCGAAAGAAACCCTGCCCGGGATGGGACGGGAGGAGTTGGGAAAGTGCCCGGCTGGAAGCCAGACCCCGTGCCCACCCCCCTGCCGGCACCCGGCTCCAGGCGTCCCCGGGCTCACCTTGCAGCCTTCACAGGTGATGACACCGTAGTGGATCCCTGAGGATTTGTCTCCGCAGATCTTGCACGGGATCACCTCGATTTGGGCTGCGGGGGATGGGGAAAGGGGGGAAAGCACGGTGGTTAATAATGGTCACTGCTGAACGGGAGGAGGGAGGTGGCCTCCCGTCCACGACAGCCGCGGGCTGGCTCAGCACCTGGGGAAACTGAGGCACGAGAGCTGGACCCACCGGCAGCACAGCCCTTCCCACAGAATCCATAAGGATTCTTGCACCTCTGAGAGGTCCCTAAAAAGCTCAGACAGGGCGTGGGGTACCCCCATCCCGTCCAGCAGTGAGGGACAGGGTAAGAAAGCCCTTGGATCCAGGAGACCACGGGATGTTTCTTCCCCAGCCTGCCCCGGACCCTGTTTTGGAATCAGTCCCCTTGTTTTTCAGCTGATGTGTGCCCCGGACAGGGACAGCCTTGGCACAGGGACCGTTCCCATCCCTGCAGCAGCACATGCTCTGCTGCTGGAGGTCTGACCCAAGCAGAGGGTCTGGGCCCCCCCATCCCCCCAGCAGCTCCTGTGAAACCCAGGACCGATATAGCCATCCCCAGCTCAAGGTCCCAGCCCCCTTCCCCCCACAAATCCGCTTCCCTCCCCGCTTCTGCTTCGCTGGCACTGAGCTGCTAATAGGCTTCGTCCTCCTCATTTTCCAGCTGCCCCAAATCTGGGCTGGCTCTGCCCTCCCCACCCGTGCGGGGGGGACGCACGGCACTCCCGGGACTCGTACGTGCCTCCCGGCATCTCTGCACCCTCTAATCCCCGCTCCAGCCCCCACACCCCCATCCGGGCTCAGCCTGGCGTTGCTCTCGAGGGTGCTGGGCAGCCACCGCCGCACCAAAATAACCCCCCTGGCCAGATTATGGTTATTTCCAATCTCCTGGGCGTGTGCAAATCCCTGCTCGGGTAATTCCCTTCTGCCTCTCTTCTCCCCTGGGAGCCATTGGCTCTCATCGAGGGATGTGTTTTGTGGGGCCGCCTCTGTGGGTGACAATCCCAGTGCTTGGCCAGTGCCACCCGTACCCCAGCACCCGGCAGGGTCCTGGGGTCCCTTGCTGCTTGGGGGAGGCTGGCATGGGGCAGTGAAGCCTCACTGGGCAAGGAGCAGCCAAGGTGCCATTGGTCCCCCAGGGATGCCATCGGTCCCTCAGGGCTGCTCAGTTCCCCAGGGATGGAATTGGTCCCTCCCAGGGACACTATCAGTCCCTCAGGGATGCTCAATGTCCCAGGGATGGCATTGGTACCCCCAGGGATGCCATCAGTCCTCCCCCAGGAATGCATCCCTGTAGCCCCTGGGGCAGGTTTGCTTCCGGCCACACTGGGGAAGGACTCGCTCCGAGTCCAGGTGTAAGGAGAGGGATGGATCCCTCCTACATCCTTTGACTCACTGCTTAACCCAATGCCCCATACGCACCAGGGGATTTGGGGGCTCACCCCTCCTTCCCCAGGCTGCTGAGCTGGGCTTCTCCCAGGGCTGTGTGTTGTCCCCCACCCTCCGACTCAAGGGAGTCACATCCCATCCGTGCCCCTCCCCAAATCCTCTGTCGTGGTTCTGGGCCTGGGAGAGCAGAGCTGATTTCCCCGGGCAGGGCAGGGCGGGGATGTCCAGAGCATCCTCACATCCCCCACAGCTGCACCAACACCGCAGCCGCAGGGCCACCCCTTTGGCAGGGGGACGGAGGCACCAGGAGGGCCACGTGTGGCCACCCCCAAATCATCACCCAGCTCCGATGACCCCCCAGTTCCCTGGATCCTGCTGCCATCTTCCCCCACGCTGCCGGACCTCAGGGACCCCGCCCCACTCCGACACCCTGCCCCAATCGCCCGGATGGGACCGAGGTGGTGGCATCGCGGGGGGCACAGGGAGGGGGTGCCACCCTCGGCAGGAAGCGGCGTCGGCTCGTTATGCAACGTTAATTGCAGCCGCCGGCAGCGCGGGTGATGCATCGCGGCCGCCGCGCCCTCACGCCCGCGGCCGATACTCCGGTACCCGGAATTACCGGCACCGGCAAGCGCCGGGGCTGAGCACGGCCCGGTACCGCCGGCACCCACCCAGCAGAGCCCAGCGATGCCGCCCCGCAATGCCTCAAAAGCACCAACGATCCCAAAAGCTTCGTGTGATGCCGATGGCCAAATCTCGCCCCCGCGCCGGAGGGGAGCCCCCCGAGAGCCCCCCGAGCCGGAGCCAAGGGTGATGGCGATGATGCTGTCCTGGCGAAGGAGAAGCCCTGAGCACCTGCCGTGTGCCTGCAGCCTTTTGGGACTCTAATTACCGTCCTGCTAATTACCCGGCCGTGCCCGCCGCTGGCACCTGACCCGCTCGTAAGACGCTCGCCCCAAATAACTGACGTGGAGATAGGGCCGTAACCTGGCGATGGCAATTACAGCCCAGCACGGTTAATTGCTGCTCCGATTGTAAACCCGGCTGAATCACCGAGCCGGCTCCATCCGTGTCCCCTCGTTCCGCAGCCACGAACCCCCAGAGCGGCCGGACCATCTCCCCTGTGACCCCCAAACACCCTCCTGGGGCAGATCCAGAAGGATGAGGAATGCGGGTGTGGGTGAGGTGGCCACAGCAGCTCCTGCATCCCCTAAATCTCACTGTGATCAGGGGAAACACCACAGTAGACCCCAAATCCCGGATAGTCCTCCCCCCCCCGCGCCCCCCCCGTGCCTCAGTTTCCTCACCGGAGAGTTTGGCATCTCCTCCCACCACAACCGTGCCAGCATCGGCCACACTGTGAACGGGGCGGGGGGGGCATTTAGGAGGGGGTGAACCTCTTCCCCCTCTGGGGAAGGAAGCAGGGAAACTCCACCCTGGGGCCGATGGGGCTAAAATAGGGAGCAGGATAAAAGAAACAACAAAAGGGTTAAAAAAATAAGTAATAATGATCTCCAGCCGGCAATTAAAATGTCCCGGCGGTGGTATTTGCTCTCCTCCCACTGTAAACACTTCTTGCCCAACTCCCGGCCCGCTGCCATCGGCCGGCCCTTATGTAAGTGGCCCTTGTGGCACGGTCCGGCCACGGGGCCCGGCCGTGGCGGGGCGATGGCCCCCGGTGCGGCGGCTGCGCGTGGCCCCGCGGTTGGAGCCATCCTGTCCCACTGACACACTTTCTGCCCGTGGCCACGCGCGCTTGTGTAACCACGGCCCTTAACCCTTCCGGGGCCGCGGCCGCACCGGGACCGGGCTGGGGCTCCGGGCAGCAGCCCGACCTCCCGCCACGGGGAGCGGGGATATTGGGGCATTTTGGGGTGATACCTCCTGTTTGCCACCCTGGGCCGCAGCTCCAGGTGAGGGACACAGGTCTGTCCCTGCACAGTGACTGGGTCGCCTGTCACCCCCCAGACCCCGATGTGTGTGTCCCCTCCAGCCCAGCACCTCTCGCCCCAGACCATGCTGGAGGCTCCGGTGGTTTCGGCAGAGCCAGATCCGCCCTCCCCGGAGCAGGAACCAGCCTTGGTGCCACGCCGGCACACCCTCCTTTCCATCGCCTCCGCCCCAAGGGCGGGCATCCCTTGCACCCCAAAACAAAACAAGGTAGGCCCTGCAGGATGCAGCCACGGGGGGCTGGACCCCCCTCTGTGGTGCAGGGAGGACGGTGGCCCCATCCTCCTCCTCCTCGTCCCCCCATCCCTCCCCTCGGCCGTATGATCTCACTGCTTTGGGGAATCACCCCGAAATCCTCAGCACCCCATTGAGCCTCGGGATATGTGGTGACCCCACTGCTGCTGGAGGCTTTTTGGAGCTGCCCCCGCTCCCATCGGAGAACTGGGTGCCCCTGGCTGCGGGGTGAGGACTCCTGGGAGGGGGATGTTTGGGGTGCACTGGCAGATCCCTGCACAATCCTCTGCACAGTCCC
Source organism: Corvus kubaryi (assembly GCF_017639235.1). Lineage (NCBI taxonomy): Eukaryota > Metazoa > Chordata > Aves > Passeriformes > Corvidae > Corvus > Corvus kubaryi. The sequence goes on from NW_024581784.1 coordinate 41,296, forward strand.
CCAGGGTGAGCCTGCACAGCTGTCACCCCACAGGGGCAGAATATGGCCACCCCTTCCCTTGGTTGGGGCCACGCGAGGCTGTGGTGCCCTTGCCAGAGGTAGTGGGGTGAGCATCCCAGTTCTGAGTATTTCAGAGGTGTCTCCATGTCTCTGGGGCCATCCCTGCCCCAAATACCCCCGGCACTTCCCCAGTGCCCAGGCTCGTTACCCTGTGATCCTGCTGGGACAGCAGCTCCGCGCCCCATCCATCTGCCGGCCTCGATCGATGCCGCAGGACAGGCACCTCTGGTAATTGGCAGCAGCCCTGCCAGCCCCCCTGGACACCCCAGCCCCAGCCAGGGCACCGGGATGCTCCGATGCTTTGCCTCCACCACTTCTCCCCTTCCACGGGGACTCAGCATCCCCCTGGTGCACCCAGAGCAGGGAGAGGAGGATGAGTCCAGGCTGCACAGGGACACGCAGGGACCCACAGGGACATGCAGGGACCTACGATGCCACCCCATCTTCCCATTCCTGCCGTAACCCCCGGCTCCACTCCTGCATCTCCTGCAGCAACCTCAACCCTCAACAGCTTCCCCACAGCCCCCATCCACAGCTGTGTTTTGCTGTTGGGGTAGGAATAAATAAGGAAATAAAGGGAATTATCACCCTTTACATCTGCTGTTGGCTTTGCTATTAAACAGACTCCAGTGCTGCAGCACTCCGGGGTCTCCCAGCACCGAGATTTTTGGCCATCGCTGCCAAAAAATCCCATCCCCATGCATGCACCCCGGGGAACCCCAAACAAGCCAGGTGTTCACAGCCCCGGCTCCAGGCACAGAGACACGGGCAGCACCAGCAGCACCGAGGCCAAGTGGGCAGTAGGGAAAATTTAGATGACAAAACCACGGCCCCGTGCCGGGCTGTGATGCTGGGGGGGGGAACTGCTTTCCTAATTGATTAGCAAAGATTTTCTGGAAACTTTGGGCCAGAACAGCGCTCAGCTGCTCTCACCCTGCCCTGGGGCAACCTCTGGCCACCTTCCCTTGCAGCCACGCGGACGGAAGTTTTGCATTCTCCCCAGCCTCCAGCAAAGTGCTGTTTTTCCCTGTCCCTGTGTGCCCCCAACAGGGAAATCGTAGCGCCGGATGGGCGATGTGGCTCCCCCAGGGCCGCCCGGCTCCTGCCCGGGCCGCTCCGGTTCAGCAGCTCCGGTTCAGCAGCTCCCGTGCCACGCAGCTCCGTGCCAAGGCCAGCCCCGCCGGCGCAGGACGCAGCCCTTTGCACTTTGGCTGGTGGAGAAGGGTGGCAAAGGTGAGGCAGCGGGGAGGGGGGTGGCAGCCCAGGGTGGGGACAAAGCTGCGGTGGGAGAACCCCTCCAGCACTGCTGCTAAACCGGGGGGAATTATCTCCCTGGGGCTAAAAAAAGGCAGGAGAGCAGCTCTGCTCACCACATCCGATAAACCGTGCTGATTTAGACATTAGCAGCTCTTTAAATAGCCGCTGCGAGTTCAAAGTTAAACGTGACAGGGAGCAGGGACAGGGACGTTGGGCTGGGCACAGGGACCACCGTCCCCCCACCACTGCTCTTTCCTCTCCAGGCGCTGACTCCCCCTGGGGTTATCGGGGTGGGGGATCCCAAATCCCGTCTGGACCCCTCAGGACCCCATAAAGCCAGTGGACAGCTTTCTCTTGCAGGCTTGTTTTTTGGGAAGTGCCAGGCACGGCCATCCCTGCGCTGTGGTACCCGGGACAGGCGCAGCCGTCGTGCGGGAGGGCCGGTGGGTGCCGGCCGCCCTCGGCCGCGCCAGCGTGTGCACGCCGCCGAAACGGGCAGGGAAGCTCCTCCTCCGCCCTCTCTGATTTTTCCAATGACAGATCTAGGTCACTAGGACAAGTCGCAAAGGCTGCCGAGCCACCGCACGCTCCTCGCCACGCTGCTTGCAAAACAAGCGAGCAGGAGGGCTGGAAACCGTATAGGATTATACAAGGCAAAGCCTCTTCCCCGGCCCCGGCGCAGCCGCGGCGCAGGGAAGGACAGGAGCGAGGAGCTGCTGTGGCCCCCGGGGGAACGGGGCAGAGCGGTGGCGGTTTTGGGAAGGAAAATGGAGATTGAATCAATTTGGCGTCGCCATGCGGCATTTGGGCTTCGAGAGAGATGAGGACGCGGGACTGCGGGAAAAACGCCCGACTGAGGGGAATGGTGGGATATCAGGAGGGTTTGGCCCTAAATTAGGGTCACCACACAGCAATTCAGGGGGGCAAGGAAAAATATTTTTTAAAAAAAGGAAAAGTTCTCCCGGTTGCTAATTAAGCCGGTGCTGGCTGTGCAAGTGCTACGTAAGAGCCAGGCGTGTTCGTAATTAGACAGGCGTTAATGCTTTCCTCCGTCCTAATAAAGGTGAAAACCCAGGATGTCGTGAGGCAGGAAGGGGATGTGGGGGGCTCTCCTCGCCCTTCTCACCCAGCCCGGCCCCACCGTTACACAAGAGTGCGGTGGGGGCAGAGCCGCAGCACCCGCGGTGCGGGGAGGAAACAGGATTTGAGGAGCTCGGGGATGAACGTCCTGGTACCCACACCCCAAAACGTGCCCAGGACCTGCACCCCCAAAACACACCCATGGAGGGGCACGAAGGAGTCCTGGCAGGGCGAAGGGCTCGGGGAAGGCAGGGGATGATGGAAAAATGATTTAGAGGAGGATGAAAATCGCAGCCCAGGTTGCAGCGGTGCTCCCAGCGTGTTGGGAACAGAGCTGAGCCCGGCCACCGCTGCGTCACCATCACCAGGCCCCGCTGGATTGTCCCGCTGGAGCCTTCCTCCCTCCATCCTCCTCCTCCCCACCGCCTGCTTGGCAAAGCAGAGGGGTGAAAAGTAGGAATTGCCTTTGGTAACGGGTAAAACCAGGCAGGTGCTGGCACGATTCGCCCCTGCCCTGGACAAGGGGCACCCAAAATTGCACCTGATTCCTCGCCCGTCCCTGTAGGAGCCTCCCAAACTGCCCCCCACGCCGTGGGGAGGGGGAAAAGGGGGAAAAAACTACAATAAATCCAGCCCTGGTGGGAGCAACATATTGAAGAGGAGATTAAGGGGTTTAGTGTGGGGAAAAGCTTAAGAGTGCGTCTAAGCCGGCGTCGGAAAGCAAAGCAAAATAAACAAGAATTTTATTCCTAACGAAGGGGGAGCTGGAGGAGGCAGAGCGGCCCCGGCGGGGCTGGTGCGCCTTCCCCCCTTGTTCCCCTCCGCGGGGCTGGTGTGGGACCCCCCTGTCCCGTTCCAGCCAGGCTGATGCGGGTCCCCCGTGTCCCCAGTGGGGCTGGTGCGGGGTCCTTCCCATCCCCTCCGCGGGGCTGATACGGGTCCCCCTCGTCCCCCTCCAGCGAAGCTGATGCGGGTCCCCCCTTGTCACTGTCCAGGCCGACACCGAGTCCCCCCGGCCCCCTCCGCGGGGCTGATGCAGATCCCCCGTATCCCAGTCCGGGCTGACGTCGGGTCCTTCCCGTCCCCCTCCTCCAGGCTGGTGCGGGTCCCCCCGATCCCCACCGGGACCAACTTCTGCCGCTGCCCCCCTCAGCCCCCAGCCCCCCGAACCCACCTCGCATCGTGTCCGCCGCGGTCAGGGCGCCGGCGGGCGCATGGGGCGGCGCGGGGGTCCGGAGCGGCGCGGGGCGCGGCGGAGAGCGGCGGCACCGGGAGGCACCGGGCGGCACCGGGAAGCACCGGGAGGCACCGGGCGGCTCTGGCACCTGCCCCTCCGCCGCGCCGTGACCCACTTCTGCCCGAGCATGCGGCCGTTCACATGACGAGCCCGCCCCGCCCCCCCCCCCCCAATCGGTTTCACTTCCAGCCCCACCTCCTGCCCTTCGTCCTCCTCCTCCTCCCGCTCCATCCCCATCCCCGCCGCTCCGCCGCCCGGTGCTCGGCGCTGCGCGGGCGCTGCCGGCGCCTCCCCGGGACCGGGGTCTGCGCGACCCCTGCTCGGCTGTGGCCGCGGGGAGCTCGGAGCTGCCCCCCGGGGCTGCCCGCCCCCGGTAGGGCCGTGCCGGTGCCCGTCCTGCCCCGGCTCGCCCAGGCACGGGGCCGGCTGCGTGTCCCGCTGAATCACCGCTCCCTTGCTTCACTCCGCTCCCGTGCAGCCCCGCTGCCCCCGCCAGGCGCTGTCCCCGGCTCGGCGCGGGGACCCCAGAAGCCCCCGACAGGACAGGGCAGGGCAGGGCGGGGCGGGGCGGGGCGGGGGGCCTCTGCCGAAGGTGCAACACCTGGCGCTGGGGGGGTGTGGAGAGCGGGGGGACCCCCATGCGGCTGCCCCAGGTGCCCATGCCAGGGCGCAGATGCTGAGGTCTGGGGGCACATCCCACCTGGGAGACCTGCGGGTCGGGAATGGTGCCATGGAAGTAGTGGGAAGCTTTGAAGGCGGCAGGGAGGCATTCCCACCCTGTCCTTCATGCTGGGTTACACACGGATGGCTTTGGGGCCGGGGGTTGTACCCCGGATTACGGGACACTGGGACACACTGCCTAAGACATGCAGAGATGGTGGCTCTGGACCACACAACGCGGCCTCGCTGTGCAGAGCCCGAGATGTCGGCACGGGGCAAAGTCCCCTGGCTGGGGTTTGTGGTACACCAGGTCACCAGAGTCCTCCCTGGTGCCACATCACAGGGGTGGAGGCGGCTGGTCCTGGTCACGCTGGGCTCAGGTGCCAGGGTCAGTGTTCAGCAGTGCCCAGAGATGCCTGGGTCCTGGGGACAGTGGCACTGGCCTGGAGACCTGATGTGTGTGGAGAAGACATCTGCCATAGGCATGAGCACAACTCCCACTGCAGACATGGACCTGGCACCCAACATGGGTGTGGACCTGGCATCACCACAGGCATGGAAGTGGCATCTGCTGTGAGCATGGCATCCAGTCGTGGTCACAAGCATAGCACAGCCACATCAGCCATGGACATGGAGACAACACCCACCACAGGCACAGATGCAGCCACCATCACCACCCATGGCATCCCTACCTCCTCCCTGGGTGGCCTCCTGCCCTCACAGCTAGGCCCTGTGGGGACACCTCAGCCCCCCAACACTCAAATCAAACCATTTAATCGCAGCTGAAGAGGGCAATTTCAGCCCACATCCATCCCAAAGGCTGAGCTGAGCCGGGGGTGCAGGGATGCTGATGGGCCGCTGGCAGAGGGGGTCCCCTGCTGTTCCTGAAACTGTCCCCCTGCTCTGGCACGGGCAGGTGGCAGTGGCAGAGGGATGCTGGGGCTGAGCCGTGGTGGCACTTTGTGTGCTCCCACCCATGTGCCGAGAGCCGCCCGGCTCTGCTGCGGTGCGGGAGCGGCTGCAGCAGGGAGGGGGACACGGGCTGGGGGCGGGAGGTGCGGGGGGCGGAGGGGCCGAGCCGCCCAGCGCGCTCCAGTGCTGCTGTCTGACATGATTTTGCTGATGGCGATTGGGAACGGGTTCGCTGCTCTCGCCGGTCGGATTCGCTCCTTCCTCCCGGCTTTCCTGCCCCCTCTGCATGGATGGGCACGCAGACGGGACGCGGGGCGACGTCTCGCCTCGCTCTTCGCAGGCTCTGCTTCCAGCACGGCTCCTGCTAGCACAGCCCCGGATGGAGCCAGAAATCCCACCCCGGTGCGCATCCCGAGCGCCCCGGGCAGGGGCAGCGCCTGAGCCGGCGGCGTGCGCGGCGAGGCCGCTGCCGTCCCCCGGGGTCACGGGAGCTGCCCGAAGCAGGTCACCCTCATTAGCCCCATTTCAGATGGGGAAACTGAGACCGGGAGCAGCGCAGTGACTCTTCGTGGCACGCAGGGTCCGGCCCCGGCGAACTCGCCCCTCCCAAAAGGCGGTCGCCGATTGCTGCTGTTGGGACAGCCGTGGCTGAATCGCGCCAGAGCGAGAGCGAAAATACTCCCCGAGTGCTCGGCGCAACCCAAAAGTATGAGGAGGTTACATAAGCGGCACCACACCTGCCGTGAGCAACGCGGGACCCACGCACCCATCCACGCTCCCGCTCCCCGCCGCCGTCTCTTTAACCCTTCGTGTGCGGCGCCCGGTCCGGCACCGACAGGTTCGGGAATGACCCGGGGAAAGACCCAGGGGAGAAGGAGATGCTGCAGGGTTACCTGAGCAGCTGCTGGGTGCTGCAGGTCTGGGACTCGGCCCCGTGGTTTTAGGGCCCCAAGCGTGGAGGTGGAGAGGCTCTACCAGAGCAGGACCCCTTTTTCTGGTGAGCAGGGTCTCACCCCATGGACTTGGCCGGGTTTAAATTGGGGTCCTGGCCCCAGGAAAGCCAGAGCGAGGTGGGGCCAGTTCACTGGTGGCTGAGCCCCTGCAGTAACATTTGTTCCTGAGAGAGGAGCGGCCTTGCCCGGGGCTGCTTCTGCGGTGGCAGCACTGGAGGTGACAGAACCTCCAAAAACCCTCTCTCCCTCCCCAGGCTGTGACAGGAGCTGGTGCAGCTCCGTTCACAGCTCGTTGGTGCAGGGACCCTCACCCCAGTATCTGCTGGTGCTGTTGCTGGTGATGGGAAGCAGTGGGGCTGGAGGGCCTTTGGTTCCTGGGTGGCGTCAGGCTCGGACTCGGTGCCAGGAGCTGCACCCACCAGGGCAATGCCGGGGGACAGGTCCAGCGGGGCTGGATCCAGCCCAGTGCAGGTGGCACCAGTGGCAGAGGAAGGAAATGGCCACCAGGAAGGGATAAGGAAGCAGAAACTGACACTTGCCACCATCCAGCACTTCTCCTCCTCGCCCAGCCTTGCTGCTAAATCTTTGTGATCAGGGCCAGGGCAGACGGCGGGGCACTGCCAACCTGTGGCAACACTGAAGTGGCCACCACTGGCACGGCTCTGCCGCCAGGATCAGCCCAGCTTGCCTCTGGCTGGCCCGGAGGTGAGCAGGAATTCCGGATGACACCATCGCGCCTTAATCACTGTTTGCTCTCCCTCGAGCCCCACCCAGCGAGAGGGGAACCTTCTGCCAGCATCGCCCGCCCCACACCCAGAGCCCCTCGCCCCACTCGGCGATCACCGCCAGGGCTGTGACAGCAGCCCCTAGCTCGGCGAGCCCCGGGCCGGCACGGCCGGACCCCGCGGAGGCTCTGCCGTGGGCTCCCTGCCACGGGCACTGCCAGGCGCCTGCCGTGACTCAGTTTCCCATGGGGAATGGTTGACCTGCCCTGCAGGGAGTGGGTCACGGGGTGAACGCGGCATTGGTGTCCCCAAACCTCATCCTCAGCTGCTGGCAGGGGGATGTGCCCCATGGATGAGGGTGCAGCCATGTCCCCCCATACCGGGCCGGGGGCGGGGGCAGCAGTGGGGGCCGGGGGGAACCGCAGCAATTGCAACCACTGAGCCTCATTGTGTCCCCCCGGCTGTGGGGGTGATACAAGGGGGCACCCCCTGCTCAGGGGCTGGGTCCCACTGCTTTGCCCTCTCCGTGGTGTCAGTGGCACCCTTCCTCCCAGCCCTGCTGCCGGAGCGCCTCGCTGGTGCAGGATGAGGGTCCCTCAGCTGCGCCAAACAGGGCAGTGCCCTCAGACCATGGGGATGGGATGTGGCTTGGCCAGCTGTGCCAGTCCTGGCAGCCAGTGGGATCGGGCATGGTGCTGGGCACGTGGCCCCGCTGCAGCGGTGTGAGTCACTGCACCTCGGTGCTGCTTATGCAAAGGCTGGCACGGGCTGTGGCGTGGGGCCGTGGGCTAATGGGGCCATGGCAAACAGCTGTGGTGTGGGGCTGTGGTGTGGGGCTGTGGGGCCATGGGATGGGGCTGTGGGGCTGTGGGGCTGTGG